>NC_056731.1:1245293906-1245316497 GCF_019279795.1 Protopterus annectens | reverse complement strand
TGGACATCCTTGTTTTGTACCTTTAAGAATGGGTATTTTTGTGAAACATATGTTCCTACCTTAATATAAGCCAACGTTCCTTTGTATAAATGTTCAATTAGATTTACAAATGCATCCGAGAAGTTTGTGCACTTCATTAAGGTAAACAGATAGTCCCAACTTACTGAATCAAATGCTGAACTTATATCAAGACTAATAAGTGTTAAATCTTTATTTTTCCTATTTGCAAAATCTATTAATGTTAAAGTTCTTCTTATATTATCAAAAGTATTTCTATTTACAATGAAGCCTGTCTGATCTATATCTATAATGCTCGGAATGATTGTCTTCAATCTATCAGCAAAGATATTCATAAACATTTTATAATCAACATTAAGTAATGAGATGGGCCGATATGAAGAACATCTAGTTGGATCTTTATTAGGTTTTAAAATTGGCGAAATAAATGTATATTGCCAAGATGGGGGTTATTAAGTCAGTTTGGGCCAAAATAAAACCTTATGTATTAATGAATATGTATTTTTAGAAAGGATTTTATATATCTCTGGTATAATACCATCATTACCCGGTGCTTTGTTTGATTTAAGCTTATTTATTTGTGTAATAACTTCTGTATATGAAATACTCTTGTCCAATAGTTTAATCTGTTGTTTATTAAGCTTTTTATTCATATTTGTGGTTATAAACTCCTTTATTTTATCTTTAGGTTCCATGTTAATATTATTATGGTTAATTTTGTGAAAGTGATTTCTAAATTCATCTAGTATTTCTGGTATACTAGAAACATTCTTCTTTTTCCTTAGAGAAAAGATTTCTTTGATATGGTTTTGTTTATTCAACCTTTTGTTTTATTTTTAAGTCTATGTAAGTATTTGGGGCTTATTGAATAAGACAAAACTTGTATTTCTCTAAAGTTATTTTAACTTTATGAGTTAAAATGTCTTTGTATTTCTCATTTAGTTTGTTTATTTCTTCAATAACTTTCTTGTCCATAATATTTTCTTTATTATTATGTTTATAAGAGTCTAATTTACTTTGAATATCTAACAATTCCTTATCCCAAGATTTCCTTTTATTATTATACCATCTGATACTTTGTCCATATAAATATGATTTTAAGGCATCCCAAACATAAACAATGGAGACTTCAGGAGTGTTATTTATGTCTAAAAACTGTTTTACTTCTGAAAGTATATATTCTTTATAGTCTTTTAGTTGAGTTAAGTATGCTGGTATCCTTTTGATCTGAACATTATGAGTATTTTTATCATGAATTCAAAACAATTGAATTATGATCAGATATAGGACATGAAATGATTTTGGAATTAATTAAATCTGTTACCATCTGGTTAGAAATAAAGACCCTATCTATTTTTGAATAAGTTTTGTATCTGTTAGAAAAAAGGTGTATGGTAATGATTTTGAATCTATCTGATTATTAATATCATTCAAATGATAAGAATTAGCAAAATCCTTTAAATGTTTTGCATTAGATGTAATTCTTCTCTTTCCTATAGTGGTAGTATCACTTTCATGTAGTATACAATTAAAGTCACCAGCTAAAATAATATCTCCTATAGAGAATGATATGATCTTATCAAGATGATGTTTCACTGTATTAATACCAATTCCAGGTATCCAATATACATTAATTAAAGTGTAAGTCTTCCCATTAATTTGTATTGTAACCATACAAAACATTCCTTTGTCATCCTGATAAGACTTAATGGTTTTAGGAATGGGCATACTTTTATTCCATAAAATAGCCACTCCTCTTTTTCTCTGAGTGTGCTCTGAACTAACCAATACTGTATATTTGTTTGTGGCTAGTTTATCAATATCTTTTTTCAAGAGATGGGTTTCTTGTAGGAAGACTAAGTTGGCCTTATGTAAATTAATGTATCTTATTAGGCTTGCCCTTTTACATGGATTATTCAATCCATTAATGTTTAAAGAAATTCCTTTTAAAGATGTCATTTGGCATTTTAAAACTTAAGAATCTTATGATCAAAATAACAAATAACAAGATAAGTAATGTTACATCTCCTCCTTTAGGTGTACCTTTAAATATAGCTGTATTTATTGAATCTCTTATGGGATTTCGTATAGGATTCAATTTTGTTTGTAGTGACAATGAATGTACAAAATATATTGTGGATATCAAAACTATATACAAATAACAATGAACAAGTGAAAATAATGTAAGGATTAAACCTTGCATCCAGCCTGGAGTTATGAACTCCAACTTAGAGTAGTATTTACCACTCAAGTTAACCCCCTACCCTAAGCAGCAGTACGTCAGCTACCACCTTATCAATTTAATACTAGTTATATTTAACTGAAGTTAACAGTTTTCAATTCAATTATCTAGCAAGACAAGACTACACATTTGGTAAAACAGCATCATATAAACTAAAATAAACCTTTTTTTTTTTTTTTTTTAAACTGTTCATACTACTATATACATCCATGTAATATAAAACACTTGTATTCAAATAGCATTCAAATAATCTTGATGTTAGAAATCAAGAGGAGAGAAAAATAAGTTCTAACATTCATTTAAATCAAAAACTTTGGCTAATATGATTCAGACATTACATATATTAGGATGCATCTATTTTCTGTCATGTAAATACAGTTAACAGCTTCCAAAAAACCTTGAATTGCTTGTATATGAGCATTTACTCAAACTCATTATTGCCAATAGAATAAAATATTGTATTCATAGAAATTGTTATAAATCATACTTCATAGTTAAGCAGATTCTCAGAAACATTTATATACATATTTACATACACACACATACACACACACACACACACACACACACACACACATATATATATATATATATATATATACATACACACATACACACACATATACACATATACATATATATATATATATATATATATATATATATATATATATATATATACACATGCATACACACACACACACACACACACACACACACACACACACACACACACACATACACACACACACACACACACACACACACACACACACACACACACACACACACACACACACACACACACACACACACACACACACACACACACATACATATATATATATATATATATATATATATATATATATATATATATCTGATCTCACTGAGTTGTATCTTTACTGAGCACCAACTTATATTGTTGTCCCTTCAATAAATCTGCCTGCTTTATACAAAATAATGCACAGCAAACACATTTTAGTAACCAGATTTTACAAACATGCTATACTACTGCTTTAAAATATATCACATGACAATTTCTTCCAGTATAGAGTTATAAAATTATTTATGCTTGTCAATCAGATGAATTAAATGAGTTATAGTAATGTATATGTTTGGGACATAGGTTTTTAACACATATTATTAATCTGCTATTCCTGTATCTGTGATGTGTCAGTGTGATATCTAGGTCAAAGGTGAGACCAGCTGCTTTCAGCTTCTCTGTGAGAATTCTGAGAGTTGAAGCTTTTGAAGTAGCTCATGGACACTGTGCATGAGACAGCCCACATCCCAGATTATCTCTCTTAACATTTTGGCGGGAAACTTATTAAAAACTAGTGACAAACATTAATTTAGCAGTGTAAATGCATCTAAACATGACAAAACCTTCACAATGCATTCTACAGGTTATTACAGACTCTATGTAAGTGAAATCAAGCCCAAAATTTTTAATAAGTAACAAAACTCAACATTTTTGTCCCAACTCAACTCCTATGCGAATCTTATTATTTACTGTGTCTATATGATCAAAAGTATTTCTATATATTAATAAAGAAAAGAAAAAGAGAGTAGAAAGTAAAAGGGTGTAAGGCAGAAATAAAAAAAATGTAAGAGAAAGCTATAAGAAATATATACAATAGAATATTACTTACTGTTTATATGAATAGAGTTAAAAATAAAACATATTATTTACTGTTATTTAGTTCTAATTATTATTAGTTAAAGCATGACAGATTATTTACAAACAAGCATATGCAGTGTAATCAAGAAAGTATAATTAGGTAGTGTCATTCCTGTATCTGTGATGTGTCAGTGTGATATCTAGGTCAAAGGTGAGACTAGCTGCTTTCAGCTTCTCTGTGAGAATTCTGAGAGTTGAAGCTTTTGAAGTAGCTCATGGACACTGTGCATGAGACAGCCCACATCCCAGATTGTCTCTCAACATTTTGGCGGGAAACTTATTAAAAACTAGTGACAAACATTCATTTAGCAGTGTAAATGCATCTAAACATGACAAAACCTTCACAATGCATTCTACAGGTTATTACAGACTCTATGTAAGTGAAATCAAGCCCAAAATTATTAATAAGTAACAAAACTCAACATTTTTGTCCCAACTCAACTCCTATACAAATCTTATTATTTACTGTGTCTATATGATCAAAAGCATTTCTATATATTAATAAAGAAAAGAAAAGAGAGTAGAAAGTAAAAGGGTGTAAGGCAGAAATAAAAAAAAAATGTAAGAGAAAGCTATAAGAAGTATATACAATAGAATATTACTTACTGTTTATATTAATAGAGTTAAAAATAAAACATATTTACTATTATTTAGTTCTAATTATTATTAGTTAAAGCATGACAGATTATTTACAAACAAGCATAAGCAGTGTAATCAAGAAAGTATAATTAGGAATAGCATTTGAAGAACATATAAACTTTTACAAGGAATAAATATGTTATTATTCTATTAATCATAATTTCATTACTCTTCTCTCCCTGCCCTCCCCCACCCTTTACCCACTACATAATCTAAATCGAATGTCATTGTTTAAACAAAGAAAAGAAGAAAAAGATAAAGGAAAAAAATGTATCAAATTACTGACCTTATTTTTCCTCTTCAGAAAAAGAAACAAGTTAAATCACAGCTTGCCGTTAAAACTCCAGATATTTTGACTAGTTATGAAACAAAACATTTCTTTTCACACAGAGAATAACTTTGATTAAATCTTTTCAAAATATTTGTTCCTTCTTGGAAATGCAGGAACTATATTTAAAAAGATTAATAATAAAATAAAATGATGAGAGAGAAAAAAAAAAACATAGTACAAATCATTTGTTTTTAGTCTCTTCTTCTTCTCTGAAGTCTTCCACGAAGTTTCAGTTGCCAGTCTCTTTAACGAAGGACTAGCCCATTCCATTTCTTCTATTTTTCCAAAATCTTATTTTTTGATAAACAGTAAAGCAGAGTCTAAGTCATCGAAAATTTTAGGACCATCAGGAAGGAAGATTTTAAGCTTGGCAGGAAACAGAAGGTATGTTTTAAACTGTGCTTTTTAAGCTCCCTTATTAGTGGCAGAAAAACTTTTCTTTTAGCTAATACCATGGAAGAGTAGTCATTGTCAAAATGCACAGTTGTTTCATTAATCTTAACAGGAGCTTTAGCCCAAGCAGATTTAAGAACCATCTCTTTATCAAAAGATGATAGAAATCTAACTATAACTGATCTAGGATAGTTTTTGTTAGAGTTAGTATTAGCTATAGATCTATGTGCTCTTTCGATACCAAAAGAGAATGCTTCTGGTAAATCTAAAGTTTTAGGGAGCCATGTTGTTAAAAAAGAAGTAATATTGTTACCTTCAATATTTTCTGGCAGTCCAAAAATCCTAATGTTATTGCGCCTAGATCTATTTTCCAGGTCATCCAGCTTTGTTTGTAAATGTGTATTTTGTTTCAGCAGAAACTCAATGTTGATTTCCTCTTCTTGTATTCTATTTTCCATGTCATTCACAGCTTCTTCTATGCCTGTCATCTGGATCTTCTGTTGTTGCAGGTCCATATGTAACAAGTCTATTTGTTTTGTAGTTTTTTCTATGAAAGTGTCTATTTTAGTATCCATTTTATCCATCTTAGCAGTAAGTTGCTGGACTATAACTATCAGAGACTGAAGTTCTTTCTTGATGCTGGAGTCTTGAGAATTTGTCTTACTGGAACTCATTTCAGACTGATAAACTGACAGGAAAATTTCCAAAGTAATTTCTGACAGGAATATTATTAAGATTTCCTTTCTTTTTTAGATATAGTTCAAGAACTATATAAAACAAACATATTTAGAAAGAAAATTACTTCAAAAATTAATTTTTTAAGTAATTAATTCCTGTCAATGTAATGAAATTGGTGGAGCTGAAGAAATCTGCTGCTATCCTGTGTTCATCCTTGGCCACGGCCCTGGTAATAAGTTTTTTTGAATTAGCAGATAACCAGAACATGATTACTAACCCCAGGGATACTGAATTAACATGTTACAAGCTAGTTATTCTGTTATGCAGCTTATAAAAACGACTGTAAATAAACCGGTCTACTTCATTTGCCCTAACTTTCATTTGCCCGACACCCATTTGCCCGAGACCAAATGACCGAAATTTCATTTGACCAACACTTCATTTGACCGACACTTCATTTCACCGACAAGTATTATTGGCAAGAAAATGGGATATGCCCCCTTCCCCACTGCAGTGCAACCCTGGAGTTAAATATATAGTTAGGGGGAGTGTGGGGGGCACAGCCTCCCACTTACTTTTCTGTTACTAAGCAATATTAAAGCAAAATTAAACAGCCCCCCACACCGCCCCTAACTATATATTCTAACTCCAGGGTCACACTGCAGTGGGGAAGGGGGCATATCCCATTTTCTTGCCAATAATACTTGTCGGTCAAATGAAGTGTCGGTCAAATGAAATTTCGGTCAAATGGGGTCGGGCAAATGGGTGTTGGGCAAATGAAAGTTCGGGCAAATAAAGTAGACCCAAATAAACATACTGCTGACCTTTGCAATATATTCTAATAGAAAAACAATGAATATAAATATACATGCTGCTAACATTTATGTATGATATTCTGACTATGATTCATATTTCCACTAATTTTTTCCTACAAAAGGTTGTTGTTGTTGTCTTTCGGCTTTTCCCGGTTAGGAGTCGCCACAGCAGAACTCCGATCCGCTAATGACTGTAAGTAGATTTTCACGAACGCTGAGGTGCCAGCTCGACGTTCAACCTTCAACAAAGGCACGCCCATTTACGCATGTCTTTCGAATGCCACCCAACCATGGGGAGGACATGCAGACTCCAAACATAAGGCACTCCCTGCACTCCAGCCAAGAATCAAACGGGAAAACCTCTTGCTGTGAGGCAACAATGCTACTGCTGCACCACCACGGAAGTTTACACTTTTTAAATTCTTTCTTACTTCTGATTACTATATCTCCTAATTAAGTCCTTTGCTTCAAAATATCATTCTATACTATCTTTTCTTAGTAAACCTGTATTCCCTGTAATCTCACCATAAAATCTTCCCTTAACTATTTTTATCTCCTTTCACATGACACTTTAGTGTTACCATTCATAGTGGGCTGTATATCTTCCACTCTTTTCCCACAGTATTTACCTCAGCACATTCCTATGTTCAGTAAGTCTGACGTCATCCTTATCTACTTTTATATATTCATACGCTTCTGAAGAATACTGTGCAGTCTATCAAGAGCCTTCACAAATTAAACTAAACTATCCTCCAGACCTTCTGAAACCTTTCAGACCCCTCATCTCATGTATATTATTTCATTCCTTTCCGTGCAATATCGGGATATTTAAGGCCATTTTCTACTTTCAAAAATATTACTACAAAAGACTTTTTATCTGCTATAAACTCTCTTCACCTTGACATTCCAGGGAAAATAAGTTTCTATCAATCAGAATATTCTATTCTGTCAAATCTAATCTACAACTAACATATTTCCTGTAAACGGTTTTGTTTCTTCTAAGTTTTTAAAAACAAATCCTAGTCATAGTTGCTTCCTTTCTTTCTGGGCTGAACAGTAGGATTTCCTGTTCGTATTCATTTCTTAGATCCTTTTAAGAATCATGTTGAATTATTTCCTCAGTGCTAAACCAAAAAGGAACATAGAAATACCAACTCTAAGACAGACAGTCCGTTTTTTCAGCCATTCAGTCTCTATGTTTTGTGACTCACTCTAGTGGGTCCTGACATTTCAAATGGTTACCGCATAATTGCTTTTTGTATTCTTTGTTTAGTATACCACCATCGGTACAGTAATTCAAGCACAATGACCATTTAATATCAGTCAGAATACAGAAGACCACCTCTGCATTTTAATGGTACTCTGATGTGCTTCATAAGTTAAAATGTACAATGCACACAGTTGCTACACATGGGATAACCACTGTGTGACATATCAGCACTACAGAGTAGCATGGAACAACTATAAGGAGAGAAAGGTCAGATTGTCTCTTATGCTTTGCCTTGCTGTGGTGTCCTGTGCTGTCATGCCACACTGAGTCATAAAACTCTGTTGTTATAGGCATGATGGTGGAACTAGAGCATTGTTACATTCTGGTACAAAGGGATTAATTCTCCGTGAGCTCCCTTTGGCAGGAGATCAACACTAGCAGTATTACTGTGAGGGTGGAGGGGCATGTTGCTGTGGCAGCAGGTTTACCTGCACCACAATGAACTCAGTCAGATTTTCTGCTTTTTGCCTAAAAACTGAAGAGAAGAGTGATTAGTACAGTTGCACACAATATGTCCTCAATAAGTGCAAGATTCTAGTTTAGTAAGTTCCCTTTTGGAGACCAGCCTGTAGGCAACTGTTTTAGTGTTTGGGGCTCATATCTGATCCACAGTGGGTACATTTCCATGTCTACTCTGAGCAGAGAGTTCTATGGTATAGAATGTGATAAAACTATATTTAAAGGCTTATCTCGCTGCACATCTCTTTTTATTAATCACCTATGGCTGTGGTACAGACTTTTACAACGTACTAGTCTTGCCACATAGGCAGGCTTTTCATGAACACCACCAATCATAATTTTTGTAGACTCTGATATTCAGACTCCACATCAATGTGCCATTTCAGCTATGCACCTCTTCTTACTCACATATTTTATTAATTTTCCTTAAGGCTCTTGATCTATCATTTCTAGTCTCTGTGTTATCATCTTCATCTACTTCATTTCTAAATGCCTGTTATCTCTGAAATATTCTTATTCTGTTACCTTCCATTTTCCATTTCTTGATCAAATTATAAATGTTTTTCTTTAGTTTCTGTTGTATGCATGCCTACTAATGCTTTCTCAGACTGTCACACCCTTCTTCATCTTCCTTACCCCATTGTCCATTACCATGCTTATGTACTTATCCCCTAAAAGACACACACACACACACACACACACACACACACACACACACACACACACACACACACACACACACACACACACACACACACACACATGCATACACACATCACCGTTCAGACATGCATTTTTTTGCATAGCTAGACTGGGAGTTATGTCCACAGCCTTCTGTTTCATAGTCTTCACTCAGATAGCCATCCCATCTTCATTCATGGAATCTTTCATGCTGGCTATGAGCCAACGGGTCTATATTAGATACTCAAAGAGGCGTTTCATCGAATGCCTCTTCATCGACCCATAAACCATGAAAACACAAAACAGTGAACGTGCATATAAGCGATTTCTTTCCCTGGGAAAGAAATCTCTTACCCTAAACAAAAAAAACACATCACTATGAACAATGCAAAGTGGGGTGCTTCACCCCACACACCCCAACATGGGGGCTGTGCCCCCCACACCCCCCATCTAAATATACCAACTCTGAGATTGCATTACAGTGGGGAAAATGGCAAAGTAACAGAGGTGGCCATGTGATTTTTTTCCCAGGGAAAGAAATCACTTATATGACTGCTCGCTGTTTTGTGTTTTCATTATTTAACAGTTGATAAAAAGACGTTCGATGAAACACCTCTTCGAGTATATAATGTGAACCTGATACAACAGATGCATTCTTTCAAAGCCCTTATTTATTATGCCAGGCAAATGTTGAGTGTTAATATCCATCAACCTAAATTTCAGTTTAATTCATTAATGTCAGCTTATATCTGTTATGTATACCATACCTGATAACACATACTCACAGCCTCCTGCAAATGCATCTTCCCCACTGTTGGTGAAGTCCAACGTGGGTAAGATTGAAACTTAGTGTTTCACAAGTTGTGACTTATGAAACATTCCTTTTCACTGAATATCACTACCAGCATGTTTTATTTTACTGCAAACCTTGTGATTTTCTAGTTTTTTTCCATAGCTGTGCAACTGCAGACTTAGTGTATTTAAGCAGGGGATCATTGCCCCTCTGCAAAAATTGATAATACTTGTTTTTTCCCACAAGTTGCAGCCTTGACCAGTTTGTTTTATCTAGTTATAGCTTTAAGTAGTCTTTACACAAGTATTCATAGTAGAACCCACCTTTGTCCTTACCTATTATTTATCATTGTTGATTTGAGCATATCACTTCTTCCCATTACAGTTCTAAGTAATTGTTTGCTTAGAATTGAGGAAACATTCCACAGTTCTTTTGTTTTCAGCTAACGACTTTATCTTAAGCTTATTCTAATAGTGATTCAGCCTTCAGTGGTACATCATAACTGAGTTTGCATGCAATCTCTGTAAGCATAACATTATCTTTTAGTTTCAATCTATCTGACTTCTTTAATGGATAATGCAAAACAATATACCCATCGGTAATGGTTTTCATCCTTGCCACACAGCTCAATCTAGCAGTATTAATTATAGAGTTTTCCTATTGTGGTCTCCAAATATCATCAGTGTAAGAGAATTTGCTCTGCCCATTGTCAACACAGCCACAGCCTGGATTTCATTTAGAGGTCATCTAATTTTTCTTCTTGCTGGTTCCATCATGCATCAATGGCCAGTCAGCCTTTTAATCTCTCCAGACTTAAGCAGCATGTGATCAGACTGCTGTCTGCTAACTTCTTTCCAGTGCTCACATTTATTTCATGAGGTTTACTATTACTATATAATCAGTCATCTTTATTTTATGGCTCATCTTTTCTCATTTCTCTCTGTCCAACACACACACTTCTGCAATTGGCCTCCACTTATGTCATAACCCATTGAAACAGCAAAGATAAAGGAATACATTCATTGTCCTGGGCAGATTCCCACAGATCTGTATAAATATCATCTTGGGTCTTCCTGAAAGTGGAAGATAGGCTATTGTGACGTGATTAGTCAAAAATATAAAATAAATAAATATAAAAAAATAATCTGTGGTTTAACCCTGACCTCAACAAATTGGCGTCTGCATCCATAGTGTAGGTAGTATACAGAGGAATATCTCTTAGGAGAATGGCTTAAGTTTCTTCTGTGTTGACCTCTTCTGTGTTGACCTCCATTTATAATTGCTGTAAGCAAGTGAGTTTTGTTGCTGAATCATTATATGACATCACAAATTTGCACATAGCCCCAGACTTGTCAAGTATGTTTTCACAAATCCTTGTGAAGTAAACTTGGTAAACTGGATGCTAAGTCAGATGACAACACACTCATACAATGTATAGGCATTATATGTGTCTGCTGCAGGTAGAAAAACACAAAAGTTATTCAGTTTCTTACCCAGTGGATCACATCTACACTTGGGTCTTCTATTTCAGCAACTTACATGGATCTGCCTAATTTCTTTTCTTGGACACATGCTTCAGAAGAGTCAGATGATAGTCATGTTCTATTTTGGGGTCTGTAGAATTTGTTACTGTCCTCAGTCAATGCTGCTTTAGAGACTGTGACCTAATATCTTACACCTATAGTAAAGAGTTTAAAGAATAATTTCTTTAGGACAAGCTTAGGTATGAGGTCCATCTCTTTCTTTCATTATGTGTCCTTATCATCGATCGTCTTAAGCTGCTCCTGTGAAGAAGGGTCCCAAAAGGCATATGGTAACAGCAGAGGTAAAAAGGTATCTGTTGTACACAAAAATTACATTGTAGGAGACACCCCCAGTCATGAAAGTGCTCCCCATTATTAATCTGAAGCTCATTAAATATATACTTGAGCAGTACATTCAGAGTAGAAATATTGAATCAGATGCTGTAGCGGAAGATGGAGATAAACAATTTTTTTGTGACAGTTGACATTACACACTGGCCAGAACCGGGTGTCCTTATCTTGATAAAACAGGAATTATAGATGATGCACATCTTTTCTTCTTGGCCATAATTAGGAATTCCTAAAGGAAAGGAGAAAACAAGCAGTCACACCATGGGAGGAGACAAATGAACCTCAGCAACAAGATGTATTCATATACTGATGCAGTCCTATGCTAGTGTGCCAGTAGCATACAGCAGGGTATTGTCTCATTTTCCCCAGCTTCCATAACAGAGGGTAGAGTAAGAAAAAAGTCCAGAGAAAATTGTTTCTGAAGAATGGATGCACAGACAGGCTGTTCCAGAGGAAGGATGTACCACAGAACTAAAACTGGTTATTTTCCCTTTCACAGTTCAAATCCAGTACACACATATAGAGAAAATGTACTAGATCTAATGGACTATGTGCTCTGAAGTTTATCACATCCAAACAAAGCAGATTATCAATGACAACTCACAACTAAATCTGCAAACAATCTTATTTCACACTCATTTTCTATTTTTAAAGAAGGCAATAGTAAGAACAACTCATCTCTTGAAGCCTACGAGATCCCTGGATGCCAGATAGCATCATTCAGAATTATAGCTCAGTAACAGTGCATTACTGCAAGTACATCACCAGTGGTACTGTGAGGGGATATGTTGCCATCAAACATACAGAAAAGGCAGTCTGGAAGTAAATAAAACTATATCACTTATTTTTTCCCAGTAGATACACATGATATATTATTGCCATAAATAAAACATGAATCAGTTGGCTTTCGACGCCATCCCTCATTCTGGAATTACAGCTAAACTCACTAAACTAGGTATAAATCTCTATGTCACAAGATGGGCTGCCAACTGGATCACTGACAGAACCCACACTGTAAAAGTTGCAGACTCCAAATCTGACCTCAAAGCAGTGACAAGTGGAGTACCACAGGGTTCCGTCCTGGGACCTCTCCTGTTTGGTATCTACTTCTCTGAAGTACAGGCTAACACAGAAGGCATCTGGCTAATGAAGTTCACAGATGACTGCAAACTAGCAGGCATAGTCAAGTCCCCAAATGATGTGGACATCCTACAGAAGGGCCTCACTGAGACAGATGCCTGGTGTCAGAGCCATGGCCTCAAGCTCAATGCCAAAAAGTGCAGTGTCATCCCCTTTGGTAAAAACTCTGTACCCATGAACTGCCACATCAGCAGCAATCTACTTAACACCAAATGTGTGATAAGACACCTTGGGACCCAGGTGGATAGTAGTCTCTCCTTTTATAGTCACATCGCCATAGTAGTCAGGAAGTCCTTCTACATGGCACACCTCATCATAAAAGGGTTCTCATCCAGGAAAAAAGAGGTCATTGTTCCCCTCCACTCGTCACTCATTAGACCCATTATAGAGTACAATGCCCCTTTTGGAATGTACCTCACAAGACATCTGCAGCAGCTAGAAAGGCCACAGAAGTACCTCACAAAGTGGATTACTGGCGTCAAACAAATGCCCTACACTGACTGCCTCAAAAAACTCCAGCTTTACTCCATAGCATATCGCCTACTCTGAGGTGATCTCTGCCTAACATATAAAGCTATGTCAAACCCAGAGCTGTTGGACATGCTACACCTAATGAAATCCCAAACCCTCTGAGCTACACACTCTAGGGACATAAACCTTGTCACCACAATAAACAGGACACACTGGAGGGATAGATTCCTGTCCCGAAGACTTCCTATCCTCTGGAACAAGCTACTCATCTATGTCAAGCAAAGTTCTTCATTAGCACTCTTCAAGAAAAATCTTGATGAGTGGATGGGAAATAGGAAATACACCCCGGGGATCACTTCTGTGTCTCTGCTGGACAGTGGCACAGGAAAATAACTTTCTTGGGTGGCGTAAGCTATGGAACCTTGCTGGCTAGGCTTACATAGGCCCTTGGGCCGATAGGTTCATAGGTTCATAGGTAGGTACTAGGCTATGTACAAATTACTGATATCGACTAGCAGCCAGAAAACTCAAGAAAAGTTTTAGTCACCAAGAAGACATGATGATGATGATGATGATAAGTACATGCTTAGAGAGTCGGCATGCATGTACAAAATCATATATGTGGCCAGAACTTAATGAAACATTTGTAGCATGAGGTGGACTATGCATATAGTTGTACATTAATTTAAAAAGAAGAATAAGCTGAAGAGCAAAGCAAATCAGTGTCCACATGGAAATATGCTTCCGTGTGTGTGATATGGTTTACCTTCAAAATCTTGATGGTCAGAACATTGAACTGCATCCGCAATCTCCGAACTGCATCTTCTCAAAACATCGAATGTCGATGTTCCGAACCGCAAACTCTCCCCCTTTTTGACCCATGTTAGCACTTGTTTGTAGAAGTGGCACAGTCAGAAATGTTAACGTTAAATTTTTTTTTTGAGTTTTGGAAGATTCGGCGGTTCGGGCTTCACGGAAACATTTTGATGGTGTGCACATTCGTGTATGTGTTGTCGACATTTTAAAGGTAAACTGCATGATGTGATAGGATATGCCTAAATCCAAGGCACAAAAGCATTTCTACATGCCCCCAAAGACAGAGTTGCAGCCCCTACTTTGATAATATTTAACAAGTTTGCACAGAAAAAGAAGTAGGGGGCTACAGTAATCAAGCCAAGTATTTGGAGAACCACATCTTTAAAAGAAGCATTTGGGTAAAAAAAGCAAGGTATTTAAAAAAACGTAACTATCAAAAGCAGATAAAATAAACTAATCTTGCCTCAGTGATTAAAGGCTGAGAAGATGAGAACACATAGTAGGAAAACATGCTCTATAGAAAAACAAACAGGCTATTTTTTTACTCTGCCAGAGTCTAATGCTCCATGTAATCTACAGGCAAATATGATAAAAAACAACTGGAAACTGAAGTCTTCTGAAGTATGAAAATGAATCAAATAACAAGAGAACACTTCTAGAAGAAAAAAAGAAGACTATCCATGGTGAAGTTAAGTGCTTCCATTCTTTTTAATATAGCTACAGAACTTAACGAGGCAAAAATAATCAAAGTGTACTCTCCTTAAATACCATAGAAACAACAATCTTGTATTTTTTTTGTAAATTCAATGCAAAAACTAACATCAGAAATTCAGTGCTTAATTGTGAATTGACATTATGACATTAATAATGACATTTGTAATATACTTCTTAAGCTAAAATAATAAAATTAAATTACTTGGACATCTAACAATCATTTAAGCCTAGCACTGTGCCCACTGACCATGTAATCTGCCAATGTACATCCTTACACTCAGATGTAGTATTGATGTCTCCTCTGAGTATTTCACTTATTACATAATCTTAAACAATGAAAAAAAACACCGATTCCTTCCTTTATGAACATGTTCTGCCAAAACTGCAAAAGTTTCAGGAAGTGCATTTATTTATTTATTTTGATATGTAATAAATGAACAACTCGACCGTGGTAGTGGTGCTGTGGTAGCGTTGTCGTCTCACAGCAAGACGTTGTTGCGTTCGATTCTCAGCTAGAGCGTCTTGTTTGTGGAGGCATGCATGAATGGGCGTGCCTTCGTTGAAGGTTGTGCGTCAGGGCTGGTAACTCGGCATGTAAAAATCCACTACCAAACATTAGCGGACCAGAGTTCCACTGTGGCGACCCCTAACCGGGATAAGCCGAAAGACACAACAACAAAATAAATGAACAACTCGGAGGAGACATGAAGAGTATGAGTGCAATTAGACTGGCAGGTTACGCTGTCAAAGGACAGACCACCGGGCTTAAATGATTATTCATAAAGGTTGCCACCAAGTATACAGTAATACTTTCAGTATTCACAACCATTAAACAAAGTGGACATTTATTGGTAACCTTTATGAATCCCAGGGTAAATGCTAAAAGCCTAAAGAACTGAATTTTATTAATTTCATATAAGAAGTGTAAGAAGCATAACAGAAATGTTATTATTATTGTCATTTGCAATTAAGATTGTATTTTTGCTGTTAGTTTTTAAATTGAATTTACAAAAACCTATGAGGGTGTCTGTGTCAGCTATTTAGTCATGTAATACTTCTATGATATTTAAGGAGAGTACACAATGATTATTTTGTTCTGACAAAGTTGTGTGGTTATATTAAAAAGAATGCACATGCTTAACTTCACAATGTGTGGCTTTCCTTTTTTCTTTTAGAAGTGTTAATGTCTTATTCTTGACCTAAGAATCAGAAAAACAAAACAAGCCACAACTACTTCAGGTACCTATATACCTGAAGCAGAATGTGTAAATATCATTCTTAACAGTGTAGACCATCGAGCAGAGAACATCTACCCTCACTATAAATTTCAGAGAAAGGATCAGAGGAACATCAGTGTAACAGACAACTCTCTTCTGATCTTTTGTAAAAAAGTACATGAAAGACACTTTACCATTACAGCTGTTAAGAAATCTTCTGGCAGTAAATAAAGACTAAATACCAGATGAATGGCAAACTATAGGCAGGCAGCAATCTCTATATGTATGTGTTTTGTGTGTGTGTGTGTGTGTGTGTGTGTGTGTGTGTGTGTGTGTGTGTGTGTGTGTGTGTGTGTGTGTGTGTGTTTGTGTGTATATAGGAGATAGATAGATAGATAGATAGATAGATAGATAGATAGATAGATAGATAGATAGATAGATAGATATCAAAGATTGTAATACCCCTTCATTGCAGTTTGAACTACCTTAGGTAATACATCTGACACATTTAAACATTTTTCCACTGCTGCAATTACCCTCTGAAATCAGAGAAAAGGTAAACTTGTTCAATACCATTTGTACTCTGGAACAGACTACCTATCTATGTCAAACAGAGTTCCTCATTAGCACTCTTCAAGAAAAATCTTGATGATCGGATGGGAAATAGGAAATTCACCCCAAGGATCACTTCTGTGGCTCTGCTCGACAGGGGTAGAGGAAAATAATTTTCTTGGGTGGTGAAAGCCAGGGTACCTTTTTGGCTAGGCTTATATAGGCCCTAGGGCTAATAGCCTAGTACCTACCTATGAACCTATGAACCTATGATATATATATAGCATTACTTCTGATCTTAATAACACATGGGGTGCTTAACAAAAGATCAGGTTTCACATTAATGAGTAACAACAAACAGTGCTGGCTGGCAAAAAACATAGACAGAAGTTAAAATAGCTTTAAAATCTGTTAAATAGGATTATAGCATTACAGGATCATAGAAGGTTGCTAGGCTAATAGCCCTAGGGCCCCTTACAAACCTAGCCGAGTTAACCCTTGTTCCCAAGAAAGTCTTTTATGAGTAGACACTGAATCAGCACCTATTACCCCTATCTGTGAGGGATATAGGGGAACCCCCATGGCGAATTTATGATTTCCCATCCAGTCATCCAAATTATGCTTAAATAAGGTCAAAGAGGGAGTCTGTTTAACATAAATTGTAAGTCTGTTCCAGAGAGGAGGTAACCTCTGTGAGACAAAACTGTCTCTCCAGCAAGTCCTACTGATGTCACATACCAAGTTAAGGTCCTTTGAGTGTGTGACACGTGTACCATTTGACTTGCAAATGTGTAGCATTTACATTAAGGCAGGGTCAGAGACTGCCTTATATACAAGGCACAGGTCGGCGCTGAGCAGTCTGTATGACAAAGAGTAAAGAGACAGTGATTTCAGTCTGTCTGCATATAACATATGCTGGAGAGCCTGAATTTTCTTTGTAAGAAACCTTTGTGTTCTTTCCAATAGCTGCAGGTGCTTGAAGCAGTACATAACAAAGGGAGCATAATATTATATTATTGGCCTGATGAGGGAAGAGTGCAGGGGGATTATAACATCCTTTTTTTCTGGAGGCAATTCCCTTACTTATGAGGTGAGCAGTATAGGATGGCATTCTAACTACTATGGAGACATGGTGGAGACATGGTGATCAAAGGTAAGGGTGCTGTCAACCTACATGCCCAGGTCTCTCACCAGTGATTGTATGCGTAAGGTATTGCTATTTATGTAGCAGTCTGCAGGAACATCACCCTTACTAAAGGGAATGATAATGCATTTTTGTATTTAGTTTCAGTCCATAACTTTGACACCAATCATGAGTCTGTGTCCTTCTTGCAGGATATTGACATTTTTAGGGGACTGAATGACCACTCCTAGTTTGCAGTCATCAGCAAACATTGTCATCCACAGACCTTTTCTTTTTGCCTGTACTTCGGAGAAGTAAACTCCAAAAAGTAGGGGGCCCAGAACAGACCCCTGTGAAATGCCACTGGTTATTGGTCTGCTGGAGGAGGTAGAGCCTCCTATTTTGACTGTATGACTTCTATTGGTGAGCTGGTTTGCAGCTCACCTGACTAGATATATGGGTTGATACCCAGCTGGATGAGTTTATCAATAATGCCTGACTTGAGGATGGTGTCAAAGGCCTTGACTAAGTCCAGGTATACTGTATGCACAGTTTTACCCTCATCAAGTTCTTTGGTGACTATCTGAAAGAAGTCCACCAAGTTTAACAGGCATGATCTCCCTTTGATGAAGCCAAACTGGGTAGGGTTGCATGTCTGTACATTATTTATGCCTTTGTTGATAAAGTCCATAATGATACACTCCATGACCTTGCAGATAAAGCTGGTTAGGCTTATGGGTCTATAGTTTCCAGGGTCTTCCCAGTGCCACAATGTGTAGGCAAAAAGTGTCTAACAGATTTTAAAGTCCTTTATTCTTCAAAGTGACACTTGGCACTGCCAAATATACACAAAGCAGAAACAAAGTGTTTTGTCAGCTTTCAAAAGATTGAAAAGCCAATACAACATATTGTGCTTCTATACTGTTTTCTTTTCTTTTCTGTAATGGATAGTATGTGGGGCAGATATAGCTCCATGCACTGCAAAGAATTATGATTCGGTCTCACAGATCATATCCATTATTATGTACTTGCTCTTGAGGTGGATTCTTAGGCATCTTTCTCAGATAGATCAGAACCCAATCATAATCTAATATATACTATCAACACTAAGTCAGTGGTATGTTAGAACTGTTACAGATATAGGAATTAGTAAATAGAACCACTTCTTCTTCTTCTTTCAGCTGCTCCCATTAGGGCTCACCACAGCAGATCAACTGTTTCCATTTCTTCCTGTCTTCTGCATCTTTCTCTGTCACACCAACCGCCTGCATGTCCTCTCTCACCACATCCATAAACCTTATCTTAGGCCTTTCTCTTTTCCTGTTACCTGGCAGCTTCATCCTTAGCATCTTTTTTCCCAATATACTCTGCATCCCTCCTCAGCACATGTCCAAACCAACGTAATCTTGCCTCTCTGGCTTTGTCTCCAAACCTTCCAACCTGGACTGACCCTCTAATATACTTATTCCTAATCCTGTCCATCCTCGTCACACCCAGTGCAAATCTTAACATCTTCAACTCTGCCAAGTCAAGCTCTGACTCCTGCCTTTTTGTCAGTGCCACTGTCTCCAACCCATATAACATAGCTGGTCTCACTACCCTCTTGTAGACCTTCCCTTTCTCTCTTACTGGTACTCATCTGTCACAAATGACTCCTGACACTCTTCTCCACCCACTCCATCCTGCCCACTATAGGAACTAATAAATATAAGAACTAGAGAGTCAGAGAGAAAATACAAAATAGTAGAAATATAGCTACCTCACCAGCAAAATAATGTCATGACCTTAGCAGACCTCCCTTTGGAATCAAATCTGGAGAAAAAAATGTTTAATGAAAAAATCACTTGCAAATAGGAATCAGCTTCCCCCTGACCAAATCCAGATTTTAGAATGTTCTCAGTTTAGCAAAAAAGTTAACTAATTTGCTTAGGGACTCCAGTAAACATTCCTGTTCTCAAGACAAACATCAAAAACCCTTATCCCACCCATTAGCAAACTCATCCACTGCTACATGTACCTAGGTCATTACATCCCCACCCCACCACCACCATCACTGACATAAATCAGTAAAATATGTAAATAAGGTGAAATAGTTATAACTTCAACCATTTACTCCAAAGATCCCTAAAAAAGACATTTATGAAACCATGCTCACTCAATGAATATAGACTGTCTTTACTAGTTTCTATTTCATGTTCCTATTGACTGATCCATACTGAAACACAGTAACACATTCCACTAATTAAGTAAGCTGCTATTCAAAATAGTCTAGTATAGTGATGCTCACTAGTAATTCTTTTGACATCAGAGTTAAAATTATGAGTTTGCAATCACTTCTTTCTACATTCATTGCAAGCTCTGATCAACATATGGAAGTCTATAATATTTAAGCATTTTGTGTTAGTGACAGAGGGAGGTTTTAGGTAATCTCAGATGTGTTCACATAAAACATAATAAATGCTACTGCATAAAGTATGGTGGTGAAAGTTAACATATGGCAAAGGACTTTGAGATGGCATGATTTTATGTATTTTTTCAATGATATTTACCTACATTACTTTTGATTTTGTATATATACTTTTGAATTGTCTATCTAGATTGCAGATGCAATTGTATTTTCTTTTGTTTTATATTTGTTTTTATTTGTGCTTCTTCACCTAGGTTGTAGCTGGTCATAAGACCAGTTCACTTATCCAGACTACTAAGAATAAAACAAAACAAAAATGAAATTAGCTATAAGAAGTTTAGGATTAAAGAAAAAATCAGTAAGGGGAGTTATGACACAAGTCTTTATAAAATTCATCTGAACATAAATAAATTGTGGATGTTCACTCCCAAGCTCCTAGTGGAGTATTATTAATGCACTAAGTGATCTTACAGTAACAATATGGAAAATTATGCATGGGTTGCCAATGATAATCAACTTATTATGTGATTAAGACATGGATGCCAAGAAATTCACCTTGAGAACTAACCTCGAGAAGTGAATCTTGGCAACCATGTCAATGAACGCGCCTATATCAGAACAGCGAATGCTATTCTGTCGAACTATAAAGTTCGAAAGGCAAAAATGCTGAAGTCACGGATCAGTGAATATTTTCCCAAGGGGAAAAATATATATATATATATATATATATATACACATACAAACCAAATAAAGTGAGGGGCTTTGACTCCCACATCCCCTGATGTGGGGGGGTTGTGGCCCCCCCCCCCAACTTAAATATACCAACTCCAAGATTGCATGCACCACAGTGGAGAAAATAGTGAAGTCCTGAGAACGGCCCAGTGATTTTTTTCCCTGGGAAAAAAATGGCTGTTCCGTGACTTCGACATCCTCAGCTTTTGAACTTTACAGTTTGACAGAACAGCGTTCGCTGTTTTCAGAGTTCGCTCTTCTGATTGGGAACCCACTGAACACATAATAGTAGGTTAGTATCAGCAACCTGATCATAATTCTTTTTAGTGCATGGAGCTTTATCTGCTTACTTACTGCTAGTTACAGTAAAAAAAAAAAGTGTTTTATCATCTTTCAGGGCTGTAAATCGTTTAGCAATCACTGTCAAAACGGCAGTGTAACTCAGTCCCTTACTTTAACACTTACTTTCCATGACACTCAACTGTCCATATTTTCAATGAAAAAACAAATTTTTCCATCATATATTTGGTCTGTTTCTCATAATGTCTGTGGTTTGGGACAAATTACCGAGGACTGAACTTATAAAAGAATAGCAGACATTTGTGTTTCTGACTTGTTATTGTTCAAAAAATGCAGGAAAATACATATCCTGTTATTTTAACTTATCCTGATATTTTAAATTATGTTTAGTCCCTCAGTACTCGATACCCACTGTTACTATTACTATGTCATGTTGATAGTTAGTGCTATTGTAAGCTGTTTAATTATGACTTTTTTCGATAGTCACTGCTGCTGAATCCCATCTAACATTGTTTTCTCTCACTCAGGCACTAATATCCCTTTACTCTATCTGTCTCTTTATTTTTTTTTTTTTTTCCAGCCCCTGAATTCTATTCTTCTGTGGGTGTCCCCCCTCTGAAATCAGTTTATGATTGCCTAAAGTGTATTACCTCCACAAGATCGTGAGCCAATCAAAACAGCCAGACTGGACTACCTACTGACCGCAGTGTATGTCCTCACTATGCAATGTTGGCTTCTCTGTTACTTATTGTTTATTCTTCACTAAAGTACTCAGCCCTCAACTGTAAACTGGTGTGCTCACCTACCGGGATGCTATAACCTAGTTTTACCCTCACATCTACCTCATAACAGTTTTGTTTTCAACTGTGCTATAGTTGCACTTTTCCCCAATCCAAGTCACTAAGCTGATAACCTACTTCTCTGTATTCTTGTTTAGTTGCTAAACTAATAAACTATTTTTTCTGTCTTTTGCTTAGTTGCTAAACTAATAACTTTCTTTTCTGTCTTCTTGCTTACACTTTTCCTCTCCAACAACAACAATCTCCTTACTGCTGGGACTCACCTGTTGCACTGGGAAAAATTGATAGTCTTTCTCAGTACTGGGAATTGATTTGTGGGGTTCAACCCGCTACACTTGGGCTCACTTTGCTGCCCTACCCTACACCCATTCCCACCCCCACTTCCTTAAACTAGTATTTACCTAACTCCTCCTCTCATTAACTCTATCCAATCACCATCTGT
>NC_056731.1:1245260599-1245293406 GCF_019279795.1 Protopterus annectens | reverse complement strand
TTTTGTATAGTGACCCTCTAATATACCCCCTGGAAAAAACATTCCCATATTGGAAGATATCCTAGCCTGGATTTCCACCAATATTAAAAATGAGATGAGGCAACGTAAATATTAACTGGCTAGAAGTCAATTCCAACCACCCCTCTTCAAAATATTAATCTTTTTAACTTCACCGAGCTCATTGAATCCCCCACAAGACCTAACAAATGGACTGATAACATATCCATTTTAGATTGGATTCTTGTCTCAAACCCCAGCAAAATATTCTCAGCCGGAACACTCCCAAATACCCTCAGCAATCATCTTTTTGTCAAGCTTCCTCCTCCAGTCAAAATCAACATCACTATAAACAAACAAGGAATTTAACTTAATTCAACCCTATAACCTTCAACAATATGCTAAAAACAGCATGTTGACATTTACTAAAAATCCTCCCTCTTGATGAAGTTGTTTTTTTTTTGTCAAAAAATTTTTTATTAAATATATAAATAACAAGACAGTTAGAAGTTTTATACATGAACAGTAGGTATAAATAAACATATTTCGACTCATAGATGAGAAAACAATCCTTCAGGAGATTTAACATATTATTAAGTAATAAAGCAATACGCAATATGTACACTATATACAAGTTAGGCAACCTGAAAAAAAAAAAAAAAAATTTTTAACATTAACTATTTATTATATTTAAGACTTTTTCTAACACTAACTTTTTTAATGCTTTTTTTTTGGACTTCTAACTAAGTGCCTTTGAGCATCAATATATGAAAAAGCCATTTTCTGGAAAGTAACCCAATTTAGTTTGGTTCGATCCAGCCAATTTTGTATTATGTAAAGTTTTAGTAATGAGCAAATAAAAATGATAACATGAATATCTAATTTTGAAAGATGAATTAATGGAATATGAAGAATAGCAAGTTCCCAGGACAATGTAGACTTTTGGTACCCCATTTTCTGCAATCTGACTTTCAAAGAGGTCCATAATCTGTGAGAAAAATGACAATACCATAAGATATGTAGAAGGTCTGCTTGGGGTGAGAACAACATGAACATGATGGGGATTTACTTGGGTTAAATTTATTTAATTTGTATGGGGTATAGTAGGCATCATTATTAATCATTAATTGTGTATATGATAATTTTTAAAAGGGATAAATTCCTTTGTATATCTAATGGCCAAAAGTTTCTGAGACTCTGACAATTGGGAGTTATAACTTAACCAAACATTTGATAAAAGACAATTATGGTCCATTATTAAGCTATTGATTAACTTATAAGAGTTTGAGAGCATTTTATCTGATGAGGAAAGTATTTTGATAATCGTGTTGAGGTTTTTCATTTGTAGTTCTATGTGGTCTAAACATAAAAACTTGTTTTTAATTATTACTCTTAGTTGACTAAGGATTGGTGAATAGTTCCAATTTACTTTCAAAATTTTATGCCAATCGGGTAAAGATAAGTCAAGATATTTCAAAACATCTCTAACTTTTAAATTTTTTATTAAAGGATATTTTGTTAAGTTAAAGGGTTTGTTGACTATCATTATATTTTTGATGAGTCATCCCTTTTGGGCTGCTGCGTCTCTCTTGGGGCGCGGAGCCGTATACACCTGGGTTCCTGCCTTTACCCTTGCTAAAGAAGCCCCGTGGAATCCATATTAAAGAAAATAATCCTGAATAGGATTTAAAAGTCCTCCCCACTGAGACTGTCTACCCAACATAGTTGCTGTTGGAAACCGTATACACCTGGGTTCCTGCCTTTACCCTTGCTAAAGAAGCCCTGTGGAATCCATATTAAAGAAAATAATCCTGAATAGGATTTAAAAGTCCTCCCCACTGAGACTGTCTACCCAACATAGTTGCTGTTGGAAACCGTATACACCTGGGTTCCTGCCTTTACCCTTGCTAAAGAAGCCCTGTGGAATCTATATTAAAGAAAATAATCCTGAATAGGATTTAAAAGTCCTCCCCACTGAGACTGTCTACCCAACATAGTTGCTGTTGGAAACCGTATACACCTGGGTTCCTGCCTTTACCCTTGCTAAAGAAGCCCTGTGGAATCCATATTAAAGAAAATAATCCTGAATAGGATTTAAAAGTCCTCCCCACTGAGACTGTCTACCCAACATAGTTGCTGTTGGAAACCGTATACACCTGGGTTCCTGCCTTTACCCTTGCTAAAGAAGCCCTGTGGAATCCATATTAAAGAAAATAATCCTGAATAGGATTTAAAAGTCCTCCCCACTGAGACTGTCTACCCAACATAGTTGCTGTTGGAAAGTATGTCCTACTATTGCATTTTCTAACTGTATTCTCCAGGTTATTTTACCTCCCTCCCAGGTTAACCAGCAGCCTACCCTTCCCCCCCTCCTCCTCTTCCAGTAGCGGTTAAGGCACTCTCTCTTACCCTCCTTTCTTCAACACCATCCCTGTGGAAACTCTCCCCCTTACCGAGATACAGCACTTTGTGAGCTCTTTGCTTGCCCTGTCTCTTGGTATTCCTGAACTTGGCCACTAGGTGGCGCCCTCTCTATTACATAGCTCAGGTTTTCCCTTATCCTCGTAGTAGAACTCTGCCTCCTGTTATCCCCTAGTACTGCTCATACTATTCTAATCTACTGCACCCTACTCTGCTACTTCACTTAGCTACCTTATACTTGGTCTTATCTCCCAAACCCAACTTCTCTCCTCCCTGCACTCTACCCTATAGTTTTTATTCTTACCCTTCACCATAAATAGTGCTTCTCTCTTTTTCTCTGATTGTTTTACTGCCTTTGGTCCCCTCACTGGCTCTTCCTGATTACTCTCCTTCTTTCCTGCTCTGGATGACACCCTCTTTCCTGCTCTAGACAACACTCTCCCCTCCATATCTACCATACTCCTTCCTTTCCCCCCTTCCTTTATCTACTATAGTCGCCTCTTCGTATACTGTTATCTCCTCTCTATTACTCTAGGTCTATTTCCTTCCTACTATTCCTACTTTGTCCCATTCCTCCTATAACTCCTATACTCCCCCTTATTGCCCGTATCTCTCTCACCTCCCAAGCCCAAGAACTCGCGATTACTGCTCTCACATCTCTACACCATAGTTATCCCTGCCCACCCCCCACCCCCCTCTTGTCATCATTTCCAGCCACATCCTATAAATATACCCTACTATAGGCCAGTCCATCCCTATGAGTCATCCCTTTTGGGCTGCTGCGTCTCTCTTGGGGCTCGGAGGTAATAGCCGTATGTGAGTACCTGGTGGCAATTATCCACTTGTGTAGTTTATTGCTGTTCAACCTTTTACATGTTTCTCTGTTAGTGAGATAGATGATCTTGCTTGTATTACTTGTTGGCCTCTGATATACAGACTTTGACACCTAATACCTTATACCTGTTCGGATCTGTACTGCGACATTGGGTTCCACGTGGTGCGCCTCTGTATCCAGGACAAACTACAACTTATTTAGCCCCATCCTATTGCGTACGAGGCTCTGACCGAGCCTTCACTGTGTGGACGCTGTGTGTGCCCAAGCCGTTGCTCGGCTACCTTTAGTATGTGCGCTCTACATATTTTTTTAGTATTTATCAGGCAGCAACACTAGAGAGTGGTGCACAGTCCACAGTTTCTAACTGCGCTGTGTCAGAGCCCAGCTGCTGTTCGGTCTCCTACAGTCTCGGCGCTTGTTAGTTTTTTTATGTTTATTCAGGTAACGGTGCTAGTAAGAGGGCACATTCCTCAGCTGTAATCAGCGTTTGCGGGTGAGCCCAAGCCGCTGCTCGGCTACCTACAACATATGTGCTTTTCAGTTTCTATCAGGTGGCAACATTACTGTTTCCGTAGCTTTTTATAGCGTTACCACATTTTGCTGTGTAGATATCACCTGCCCCTGTACGTGGTTCCCCAACTACGCTATACTGGTTTCTAAGGCTACGGTTACAATACAGTCACTGCATTTACAGTTTTTGCGCTTTTCAATAAGTTTAAGTTTAATCAGGAAACAGCGCTAGTGAGTGGGGCACATTCCTTAGCTGTTAACAGCGTTTGCGTGTTAACCCATGCCGCTGTTCGGCTGCTGACAGTATGTATGCATTTTATGTCCTATCAGGCGGCTACAATTACTGTGCAGAGCACACTCCTTAGCTCATTGCAGCGTAAATTCACTTAGCCTATGTGCAGAGCACACTCCTTAGCTTATTACAGCGTAAATTCTTTTAGCCTAGTAGAATACGCTTACCCTAGCGTCCACGTGGTCCCCCAACTACGCAATACTGGGTTCTAAAGCTGGCAGTAACATTTGTATAGAAATGATAATGGCAATGAAACGACGCTGATTATACTGCTTGTTTACTTGTAACTGTTGAGCGTACTTGCTAATTAACTGTAAAACATTTTCGGGCACTTTTGCCTTGTCCGATAGGAAAAGTGTCTGTAGACTGATAAGAGAAGGCGACAGTATAACTTAAAGCTAATTCGCTAATCATTCCTATCTATGTTTGAATTATAGAAGACAGTAAAAACAGCCTATATCTAGGTGTTCTGTGGTTAGTGCTTCTTAGCGCTGTACTACATGTAATAGTGTTATGTCTATGCATTTTTTGTGTGTTACTGGAAGCTGACTGTATTACTTTACCTGTGTTTATTTCTCTCTCTCTTACACCTGATTATATTGTAATTGTGGGTTAGTTACTGTATTGACCTAGCTTTTAGTATCTAAGGCACAATTTTTAGTTATATGTTACCTGTATCCTTGACTGCTTATGTGCTTATGTTGTCTTTCTCTCTCTCCCTTTTATGTTATTCAGCCATATACACCTGGGTTCCTGCCTTTACCCTTGCTAAAGAAGCCCTGTGGAATCCATATTAAAGAAAATAATCCTGAATAGGATTTAAAAGTCCTCCCCACTGAGACTGTCTACCCAACATAGTTGCTGTTGGAAAGTATGTCCTACTATTGCATTTTCTAACTGTATTCTCCAGGTTATTTTACCTCCCTCCCAGGTTAACCAGCAGCCTACCCTTCCCCCCCACCTCCTCTTCCAGTAGCGGTTAAGGCACTCTCTCTTACCCTCCTTTCTTCAACACCATCCCTGTGGAAACTCTCCCCCTTACCGAGATACAGCACTTTGTGAGCTCTTTGCTTGCCCTGTCTCTTGGTATTCCTGAACTTGGCCACTAGGTGGCGCCCTCTCTATTACATAGCTCAGGTTTTCCCTTATCCTCGTAGTAGAACTCTGCCTCCTGTTATCCCCTAGTACTGCTCATACTATTCTAATCTACTGCACCCTACTCTGCTACTTCACTTAGCTACCTTATACTTGGTCTTATCTCCCAAACCCAACTTCTCTCCTCCCTGCACTCTACCCTATAGTTTTTATTCTTACCCTTCACCATAAATAGTGCTTCTCTCTTTTTCTCTGATTGTTTTACTGCCTTTGGTCCCCTCACTGGCTCTTCCCGCTCCATTCGCCCTGCGGGCTCACTCCGCTCCCCTCCCTACCCCCAATTCCCACCCACCCCCAGGGGTCCTACCTTTATACTTCCTTGACCAAACCCCATCATACTCTGCTCCTATCACATCACTCGCCCCACCCACACTCATTAACTCCATACTCCTATCCTACTACCACACCCCACTCATCATATTCCCTTTCTAATTACCCTAACTCACTCTTTAACATCTTATTCCTGCTAGTTCCAACCTTCCTAACCTCACCCCACTACAAACATGGCTTTAAACCTTAAACTTCTTTATCTTCTGCTACTCCTTAACATCCTTCTAATACACTATTCTTTAACTTCCTATGAACATCTTACCCTTAGCAGTTCTCCTAATTTAGCCACACACACAACCTCCATTCATCCTCTAGCTAAACAAACACACACTAACATCCTCTCATCCTCTCCCGACCTTCCCCCCCTATTCCACAAATTACACCACATCAGGTCTCCAACCTCGAAACGGTTCTATCTAGTACCCTCCAAAACCACAAAGACATTTTCAATCCCACAAACGCTTTTACTATTACATGGAGATATCCACCCCAACCCTGAACCCAATAATCCTCTCAACCATGACCTTTCTAACCATACTGCACACATCTCTAGCTCACCTTTCTCTAATAACTCCCTGTCTATAGCACACCTTAATATTCGTAGCATCAACAACAAAATCACACAACTCCATGCTATAATTGACCTCTATGCCTTTGATATCCTCTGTCTCTCTGAAACCTGGCTTAAACCAGGTACTAAAGACAACGAAATCACTCCACCTGGCTATAGCACCTTAAGGCTAGATCGTCCTAACAAAAAGGGAGGAGGAGTAGCTTTACTGTACAAATCCCAACTACAGGTGTCCTTAATGGACTCCCTACCTCCCTCCCTAGGTAATGCTGAAATACTCTGTACCAAACTCCAACTAAACAAAAACAAAGCCATCTACATAATATGTTCCTACATCCCTCCAGGCAATAACTTAAACACACTTGAAAATATTCTCAGTTGGGTCTCCTGCAACTTCCCTCAAGAAACTATAATCTTAGGTGACTTTAATATTGATTGGAATTCCTGCATCTCTCCCAAACCTACCACTCACCTCAATCTCTTTAACTTTCAACAAACTATTAACTCCCCTACTAGAATTGACAAAACAACCAATAAACAAGCAATCCTGGAATGGATATTGATTAACAATAATCCCCATTCTTATAAGACTGGAATACTCCCAGACAATATTAGTGACCATCTCCTTACCTATATCACTAAACAAAAAGATAATACTCTCAAGCAAACTATTTACCGTACTGTACGCAACAAAAAAAAATGTAACCTGTCCTCTTTCCTTAATGACCTCAAGGTATGCAACTGGTCAACTCTAAAACACCTCCCACTTGATGAAGCAGTTGCCTATTTCAATAACACTTTCCTACAAATTCTTCAGCAGCATGCCCCTGCCCGATTAATTAGAATAAGCTCCAAAGCTGCCCCTTGGCTTTCCAAAACAACCAAACAAACTATGCTAGATAGAAATAAAATTTGGAGTAAATGGAGAACCACTAAAAACCCTACTGATCTTTTACACTTCAAACACCTAAGAAATACTACAAAAAAACTCACCCATCTAGATAAAAAAAACTATTACCTTCAATATCAACAAAACCAAAATTACAACCCCAAAAAATTCTGGTCAGGAATCAATAAACTGCTACATCCAGGGAATACCAAAACACCCACACCTGCTACCTTAGCTCAAACTCCACCCGACATAATAGCCGATACCTTTAACAACTTCTTCTCTGAAACAGTCACCTCTCTAGCAAACACCATGTCTCCCCCTCCTTTCCCTCAAAACACCTCTCCTCAAAATAGCACCCCCTCTCTAAAATTTAGCACAGTCTCCACATCCCACATACGTAAGTTACTCTCTAAACTTAAACCTTGCACCCCTTCAGCCGACAAACTGCCAGCTGAATACCTACAACTAGCAGCATCAGAACTAGCTTACCCAGTCTCAATCTTAATCAACAGAACAATAACCGAATCTACTATCCCATCCTGCTGGAAAGTCTCCTATATTATTCCCCTCCATAAAGGAGGTAACTCTAATGAACTTTCTAACTACCGACCCATAGCCCTACTATCTCCTCTTTCTAAAATTATGGAATGCTGTATTCACCATCAACTCCTAGATCATCTCTTGCAAAATAGCCTACTAGTAGACTCGCAACATGGTTTTAGACTGCACCATAGTACTTCCACCGCCCTTCTCTCCTTTACCGACATAATAAACAAAAATCGCAATAACAACCTTTTCTCCTCTGCCTTATTCCTAGACCTCTCAAAAGCCTTTGATATGGTTAACCATCAACTACTCCTAGATACTTTGACATCACTATCACTTGACTCTTCAGCAGTACAATGGTTTAACTCATATTTGAATGATAGAAAACAAGCTGTCCTCTGGGACAGCCATATATCCTCCCAGCTCCCAGTCACTATTGGTGTTCCTCAAGGATCCATCTTAGGTCCCCTCCTCTTCTCTACATTTATAAATAACCTGGCTACTTCACTTCCAACATTCACTTGTATTCAGTATGCAGATGATTCAACTCTCATCTGTTCTGCTTCATCTTCTGGAGAACTTCACTCTTCCACCCAGAAAATCTTTACTGCAGCAGAAAAATGGTTGCAACATATCTGTCTCCTCCTTAATCCCAAAAAAAAACAAATTACTACTCTTCACACCGACCCTTAAATCTGCCCCAATTTCATTTTCCATTATGTCTGGCAATGGCACTATCATCAATCCTGATTGTTCCACCAAACTCCTAGGCGTTACTATAGACAATCAACTGAGCTTTGACTGTCACATTGATCTAACCATCAAGGCTGTTAATAAAAAGATAGGTACCCTTTATAGACTCAGGCCCTTTCTTACTGCAGCTACCTGAGTGTCTCTAGTCCAAACTCATCTCCTATCTACACTACTATATGCCTCCCCCTCATTTACTAACATTTCAAAAGCTAACCACCAGAAACTAGCCACAGCCTACCATAGTATTGCCAGGTTTGCCACCGGTTCCCCATATCGAACTCACCATTGTCATAATCTCAAAAACCTTAACTGGCTAGAACTACAGAATCAAATTCTCCTACAGCAATTAGTCATCACTTATAAAATTCTCCATTACCCCTCTAATACACCCATACTTAATAACCTTATCACCCCATACAAAAATCTTACTTCCCTTCGCTCAGCCACCAAACTTCTAGTAGCTACACTCAAATCCTACAATAAAGCAGGTGACTCCTTATTTGCCAATACTGTTGGATCTCACTGGAATAAACTTCCCAATGAACTAACCACTTTAGGCTCATCCCACCTTTTTAAAAAACAAATAAGGAAACATTTGCAATCTCACTGGCTATGCCCCTGTTCAAATCCTGACTAAGCTTAAGAAACATTCACTCTGTCCCACACCCTACTTTGCTCTTCCACCTACCCTATTTAACTACTTCTATCCCTCCAAGAAGTAGACCTAGCAACCCACCAGCCTATTTATCACTCCTATCTTCCTCTTTTTATGTTACTCTCCTCTATCTCTGTAACCTGTCTTCTCTCCTTGTATCTTACCTAGTTCTTGACTTCCTGCATGCAATTCTCTATCCTAAAAGTAGTACTCATCTCATTATGTCTGCTACTTACTGGCTAATACCTCTAATTTTTTACAAACTCCCCACCTGCACCTTTTTTCTCCCTTTTTCTTCTTCTTTTAGCAGTCCTTCTATAGTAAATTTTTTAAGTTATAATACTTCCATACTACTGTTTATTTCTTGTTTAAATTGCCTTTGTATTACTATTACTTGTTATTTGTTAGTCACTTAGTTTATTAGTGGAGCTTTTCTCCTCGGGCCTCTGCTGAAAATGGACATGCATCCAGCCAGACTAGCCCGGTCAACAAATGTAAAATAAAAATAAATAAAATAAAATAAAATATTTGGGTTTAGATGAATTGGTTGAATAAGGTGAGAAATCTTTTCTAGATTACATAGTTTGAGTAAGGTTTGGAAGGCTCTAATCTTTTGTTTAATTACAGTAGACATATTTTTAATAAATAAACTATCCAAAGAGATAAAAGGAATAGCTTCTGGATTTATATTTTTTGAAATTATGTAATTGTACCATAATTTTATCCATAAAGAATGATTTGTATAAGAAATATTCTTGAAATTAGATATGGTGAGAAGTTTATTAGATGAGACAATCAAATAATAGAGATATAGATTAGGAAGGCCTAAACCACCCTTGTCCTTCAAAATAGACAATCTGGAATAGGAAATTCTAACAGATTTAGGGAACCATAAAAATTTTGCCAAAGCTTTATTTACAGACTCAAAAAAAGATTTAGGAATTATCTGATCAGATGATGTGAACTGGTAAAGGAATTTAGGCAGAATGTTCATTTTAATTATGGCCTTTGATAAAAGTGAAAGGTTTAGATGTTTCCATCTGTCCATATCAGATAATATTGAGTTCCATGCTTTATTGATGTTATTTTGAAAAGAAGATTTATTATTGTGTTCTAAATTGATACCTAAATATTTTATACTATAAGTAAACTGAAAATGATGATCTGAAAACAAAAATGATTTATGTGCTAAGTGATTTAAGGGAAAGATATGAGTTTTAGAAGAATTTAAAAGATAATTCAAACCGAAGAGAAGTAATCAATGGAGTTTGTTATTTTTCTATAATCAGATAATGGAGTTTGGAAGTAAATAACTAGATCATCAGCGAAAGCTGAAAATGAATTTTGGTATTAAGAATTCTGGGGACATTATGAAAAGTATTTTGAATAATATACAACAACAAAGGTTCTAAATAAATGTTAAAAGAAAGGGAGACAATGGACAACCCTGTCTTGTTCCTCTGGTAATCTTTATAGGAGAAGAAAATTGACCATTAATGTAAAGTCTAGTAAACATATCTTTGTATAAAACTTTTAAAAATTTATAAAGAATAAAGGAATATTGAAACATGACATAGTTTGAAAGAGAAAGTTCCAACAGACTCTGTCAAAGGCATTTGATGCATCAATGATCAGAGCATATATAGGGTTTGAATTTTTTTTAATGAGATTAATGATAGACTCTAAGGACAGAGTATTATCCCAAGCATGTCTGTGGGACATAAAACCTGATTGATCTAGGGAAATAATTGAGGGTAAAATCCATTTCAATCTGTTAGCCAAAATAGATGATAAAATCTTAATATCTACGTTTATTAAAGAAATGGGTCTATAATTTATTGGGTCAGATTTTTCTTTATTATTTTTTTAGAATTAGGATGGTTTTAGATGTATTCCAATGAATATCTGAGATATCATTAACTCTTATATGATTATATACTTTGAGAGGAAAGGGAAGAATTACCAATTTGAAAGTTTTGAAAAATTCTGGAGTAAAACCATCTGGACCAGGAGATTTTCCCAATTTAAGATTATCAATTGAATCCGAGATTTCTTGTAACGATATAGGAGCAGAAAGTAATTTTTGTTGACTATCATTTAATTTAGGGAAATGTAGAGAATTTAAAAAGATTTTTAAGTGATTATCATTAACTGAATTAGAAGAACCTGAATATAAATTAGTATAGAGAGAAGTGAATAGCTGAATTATCTCTTCATCCGTGTTATATAATTTATTTTTATAAGATAAAGATGAGATTTTTGGTCTTTCAAAATTAACTTTAATAATTCTCGCTAATAATTTAGAAGGAACCTGGGCCCATTCTGAATATGAGGCAAGTAATTTTTGTTCAGCTAAAGAGAGATTATTTTGGTGAAGCAAAATTAAATCTTTCTGACAGTCGAGAATTTGTTTTTCTATAGTAGGGTCATGATTCAGTCTAAGATGATTTTCCAAGGAAAAAATTCTAGATTTTAAGAACTCCTCTTTCCTAAAGTATTGCTTTTTGAAAAAGCTGCTTTACTAATAAATAATCCTCTTAATCTCACTTTACATGCAGCCCATTGTATGTCATAAGGAATGTCTGATGACCCCAGGTTATTTTCCATTTCCTGTAATATTTCTGAACATTGTTTGCAAATATCTTCATTTAGCAGTAAATTATTATTTAAAGACCACTTATTAAAGTCAATTTTATTTTTAATATTAGAGTTTATGTTTAATTTTAGTGAGATTCTTGAATGGTCCAAAAAGAATCTAGGTTCAATGTTAAAATCCAAAATATATTTTGAGATATAATCAGAAATTAGAAAGAAATCCAATCTGGACCACGACGGTAACACTTGGAGTAATAAGTATAGATATCATTCTTATTTGAGACTTTAACATTGTGAAGTGGATCAATTAAATTATATTCCGTCATCAAATCATTAAGGGCCATAGTAGATTGATAATTATAAGTAACAGTGGAACGGATCGATCAATTACTGGATTTATTACTGCGTTCCAGTCACCACCCACTATAATATGGTGGTCTTTATAGGATGTGAGAATATTATACATTTTTAAAATGAACAAATGTTGTGAATTACATGGGCCATATAAGTTTAAGACTAAAAGAGGTTTGTCCAGACCAACAATAGAAGTGGTAAATAAGCACCATCTCCCCTCATTATCAAATTTCTCATCAATAATGTTCCCCATGAATTTTTGTTTAATGATTATAGCTACTCCTCTGGAATTAGATGAGTCACCTGAAGCTACTATCTTTTGATCCATTTTTATTTCTCTCTTTATTCCAATCAAGACGCGGAATATGGGTCTCTTGAATAAAACAAATATTTGCCTGTGACTTAAAAATCAAATGAAATAATAATGTCTTTTTGGCTTTGCCTTGAATACCTCTAACATTCCAAGAATCCAATATTATATCAACTGGCATATTCAAGGCATACAATCATTATTGATGCTATAAAGGTGAACTCAAAGTAAAAATCTAATAATACTTTAAAAAAAAAAAAGAAAAAGCAGCATTTGAATATGCAATCAGGTCAACAAATATCATTTGCTGAAAAATAAAGAAAAAAATTTTTTCAAGAGCAATAAAATGTATATTAATATCCTTTATCCTAACCCTAGTGCCTACCCACCAATCACCCTGTGATAAAGGAAGATCAGAAGTGAATAAGATAGAAGTTGTAATTATAAATAATAATAACATCGGATTAATATAAAATTGCTCAAAGGAAGCCTAACACAAATTAAAACCAGAGTAATACTACTAAAACTATATACAAGACTAACTAAATTCAAGATGTCCAACATACTCAATCCCCACTTGAAATACTAAGCTAAAAGCTCCTATTATTAAGTAAAAATTATAGTGATTAAATGCATTTCCTCAAGTATTTCAAAGAAGAAAAAAAATAGAATAAATTTTGATTAACTAAAACAATACGGCATAACAAGTATTACAATTAAAACAGAACATATGTTAGGTAATGTAAATAAATATAAAGAAACCCATCTAATAACACTATCATATATGTAAACAAAACAGTGAGAAATCTAGGGATAGTTGTATCATATATAAGGTGATGTTTTAGATATACATATATATAAAAAGCCATAAACATTGCTAAACAGATAAAATCATGCACTATCCAATAAACACTCTTTAATGCTTAGTAACTTTTTCCCAGTAGTCAAATAGACAATAAGTGTGATAAAAAACTCAAATAACTATAGAATGAGCATTTAACTATAATTCAAATAAAGCATAAACTGTCCTCCAAGCGACCATACTCTAAAAAACAATTCAATATAGATGTAAGCTAACTGTCTAAATAGCAGTAATATAGCATCTGCTCACAGTGATATATTATAAATTGAAATAGGTTTTTGCGCCATCTATTGTTCAAAGATAAATACAAATAAGAACTATTGGATAGTACCTTAAACTACAGTATGTACACTAGATTAAATGAATATTAATGTACTTTCATATGACTTTAAATAAATTTTAGAATATTTATACTAATGGCTCCGTTAAATTATATAGTTAAACTGTCCTTCTAAAATATAAAAGCAATACTGCAAACAGGATGTAAAAACACAGTGTTCATAAATATACTCATTATAACATCTAAATAGAACAAAAACAAGTAGGCTAAACTCAAAAAAATCAAGGAGTTTAAATATAGACAGGTAAGTTTAGCTAATAACGTTTAAAGATATCCATTCCAAGTATTACATTTGTGTAAAGGCTTTCTATAACAAAACCACCAACCGCAGTCCCCTAATCAAGCTTCTGAAAAAAAATACATGAATTTCTCAAATGAACAGGTGTACAGTGTAATACTTGCCTATTTAAACATTTTGGCATCTTTCAAGATAACATAAAAAACAACATTTTGTAGGAAAATATATGTTCTCTTCTTTACCCATTTTCTGGAATTGTAATAAATGAAACTAACCTGTTCATTTGTTTCAAGAACAATTTCCATCCTAATGCATGAAGGTAACTGCTCGCTTTGGAGCGAGAGAGACATGTATAGGATCGCTGAATGTAACGTGTGAGAAAGACATATTTAAACTTAAAAACATCCTTCGCTTGTGAAGAGGAACACTGTAAATGATAGAAAGTCCTAATAAAACATTCCTGATGCTGAATACATGCTGAAAACAAGCGCAATTGTGTATGCGAAGCTGTCGTGCTTTCGCAACAAATGATGATGTCACCATCCATCTCAGAGAGTCTGTAGTGGGTGCGCGATCATGTAGAACAGCAGCTGAAGCTATGAGCTGAAGATTTTTCCTTCAAGAGTCTCGAGAGGCGCGGTTTCTCCCTCCATAAATCTTATAACTGACACAGGGGACTGTAATTTAAAAGCTTTAAAAAAAAATAGTATACTGCCTTCACACAAAGCAAGGAAATGAAAGAAACATAACTATTTGACTGTTTTTAGCACTTATAGTAAATCTATAAATCTGGAAAGCCTGTCATAGCACAATATTATTTAAAACTTATCAGAATTAAAACAAAATAAATTCAAAACAAGTTATTGAAGTGAAATAGGATTAGGTCATAACAGACATGTACATCCTATATTATAAATATTGTCTGAAAAATAACACTTTTGTATTCCATTGACAGTAACATATTATGATACTGTGTCAGGAAGCTTTTTAAATGTTTTAAGAAAAATGTCTTTAGCATCTTTGGGGTCTGAGCACACAAACCTTTTGTCATTAACTGTAAAAGACAAAGTATTTGGATAGGACATACGAAATCTTATCCCTCTTTTTATCAAGTCAGCACAATAGGGGCAAGTTTTTGACTATTTAGTTTAATTTGAGAAGGAAGATCTTGGGAAAAAGATAGTTTGTGAGACTTCCATATGAACTGTTATTAGTTTTAGCTGTTTCCAGGATCTGGAAAGTATCCTGAAAGTTTAATAACTTAGTATAAATAATCCTTGGTGTGGAAGAATCTTGCTTTGCACGTAATGCTCTATGTGCTCTCTCTACAATTATAGACTTTGAAGATGTTTCACAGTTTAACAATGTTTCAAAGATATTCTTAGTCACAGATAGCAAGTTTTTATTGTCATAAGATTCAGGCAAACCACGAATAATGATGTTATTTCTTCGACTCCTGGCCTCCAAATCCAACAGTTTAGCTTGTATATCAGAAATAATCTTGTCTTTAGACTTAAGGTCACTTTCCAATGAATCTGTTTTTAACTCTAAAGCTGAATTTCTGTTTTCAATCATATCCATTCTATCATTTATTTGCTTTAAAGTTTTACTAAAGTCAGCAAATTGTTCTGAAAAGTTTTGGATAGCACTTTGGATAGGCTTTAATGCTACTTTTAGATCGTCTAAAAGGAAATTTGAATCATTTAAGTCTTTATTACTTACTTTGGAAGTTTCAGTAGGTTGTTTAGATGTCTTTAGTCTTTTTGAACTGGAATCTTTTTCAGGAGAGAGCATTGATGAAAATTTGGCCTTTGTAGGCTGAGTCTCCATGGAGTCGGATTTTGTAGCCATGCCCAGAGATGAACTGCAATTGACAGGATTTCAGGAACCAGGAATAGACTGGAGCAGCAGGTGTCCCAGCAGCAGAGAGAACAAAATTGTTCTGAGGTAAAATAAATCCCAGGATAAGAAGTCCAGAGTAAAAAATAATCCAAATTCATAGTAAAAGATTTATAAAATCTTTTAGTAAAAAAAACTGAGGAAAAAGATTGGTATAAAGTTGTAAAAAACCAAAAGTTAAATAGCTGTGAGGAGCTCAAGGAGTAGGAACTAAACTAGTCGGCAGCCATCTTGATCATTCCCATGAAGTTGTTGATTACTTCAACACCACCTTCATGAATACACTAAACAGCCTTGCACCTCTATATGTACACAGAATCAAAAATAACAATACCCCTTGGCTATCCAAACCTACTCCACTTCTCATGCATGCCAGAGACAAAATATGGAAGTTATGGCAGGCACACAGCAACACCCCAGACCTACTAAAATTCAAAGAACCTTGCAACCAAGTAAAAACAATAGTCAACAGAGATAAAAAAAGAACATTACTTAAAATGTCACTGTAACCACCAGCAGAACCCAAATAAATTCTGGAGTTCTGTTACCTCACTACTTAATCCAGGCAAAAAAGAAAAACATCCCCTACCCTCACCCTGACAAATATCCTGAAGAAACAGCCTCCCTTTTTAATACTTTCTCTATCAAATTCATTGCCAACATCAAAGCAAAATTCTGTCAAAGTACTCCATTTGCCACACATCCACATCTAGATCTCCCACTCACTCTCCCTCCCCTACTCACACCCAACACTCACAAAAAACCCATTACCCACCCCTGTTCTACCTTTACTCTAAAACCCACACTAACCTCAACTATAAAACAACTACTACTAAAGCTAAAACCTTGTTCCTATGCCACTGATGATCTACCTTCAAAATACCTAAAGATTGCTGCTGGCAGTATCTCTTACCCCATCAGCACACTTATAAATAGATCCATCCTTGAGTTCTACATTCCCAAAACCTGGATAAAGGCCTCATCCTTCCTTTCCATAAAGGTGGCAATACAGCACTAAGTTTTGACCCATTGCAATTCTTTTTCCTAACTGTAAAATCTTAGAAAAATGCATCAATATTCAACATCTCCACTATCTTCTATACAACCAAATACATTCACCCTCACAACATGGCTTCAGACCTGGCCATAGTACAACAACTGCTATTATCTCCTTTATGGAAACAGTAAACAGAGCCAATGACATTGGCAAAATTGTCTCTGCCCTCTTCCTTGACCTGTCCAAAGCTTTCAATGGTGTTTCTCTCCCTTTACTCATCACCCAACTCTCTAAGATTGGTCTTCCCTCAACACACTAAATTGGTTCTCTAGTTACTTAAATGAAAGACAACAGGCTGTCAGATGGCAAAATTCCATATTTTCTTTCCTCAAACCCGCCACCAGTGTTTCCCAAGGATCCATACTTGGACTAATCCTATTTAGCATATTCATAAACAATTTCCACTCATCATGATCTCAAGGATCTGTCATTCAGTATGTAGACAACTCTACTATTCTTTGCTCTGGCAACTCTATCTCTGACTTACTTCTGCTAACTCAAAAGGCCTTTACCTCCACTGAATCCTGGATGCACAACAACCACCTAGCCCTGAACCCAAATAAAACCAAGATTATACTTTTCACCCCTAAAAAACAACCATGTTAAATAAAACTGAGTTCACCATCTTTTCTCATAGTAAGTCTTTAACTGAAGTCATCAACCACCCAAAGCTCCTCAAAGTCACTATCGGTGAACACTTGAAATTCGACCTGCATATACAACACAACATTTGCAAAACACATAACAAAAAAAATCTGACTGCAGATTGCGTTCAATGCACAGGGAATGAGGAAATTTGTAAAGACAAGAATTTTTCTCTGTCTTGTTTTTTGGATATTCCCTAGAAGAGAAAAGTATACAAAAGATAGTGGAACATAATTGGAAGTTCCTTGTGGGGTTGTACAGTTTCTCAGGTGGACATCAGGGAAATCACCATCCATGCTTGAAGCTGGAAGAGCAAGTCTGCTTGCTGACAATACCCCAGTAGAACTGAGAGGCAGCCAGCATGGTCATACATTTACATGCCACCTTGCCTCATGAACTAAGTGTGTACAAGGAACATAGTGCTTAGAAAAAACATTGAACTACCTCTGTTGGCTGCAAAATGATGGCCCCTTTTGGCTAACCTTTTCCCAGTAATTAGAAATAAATAGGTTTGTGAAGAGCTACTGACTGGCAGACAGTGAAGGCAAAAAAAAGCCACCAAAAAAAAAAAAAAAAGTACACAAGAAATCCTGAAGCTTGGAATTATTTAGAAAAAAATGCATAACACCACTGTACATCAGCAAATAGTGTGAAAGACTTGAATTTAATGCATTCTGACACTAATTAGTTATGCATCAGTGGTAGCACAATGCTGGCATGCTGGGACAGGGCGGAGTAATGAAACATTACACTTGTAATAATAGCAGAAACCAAGCTGCAAGAACAGCTGCACTACAGGGGGTCATGTGACTGAAGGGAAGGTGGCAGGCAGCATGCTTGATGCTATGCACTTTCATTTATGCATTGAAGTGCCTCATAGCTACTATGTGGGCAGTGATGGCAACCCATACAAGAGTATCTCAGCAAAGTGCTGAGTCATTTCCTCATGTAAAAACGGGCAAGTGGGAGGTACAAAGACAGAAATGGATAAGAGCAAGCAGAGGAGCATACAGAAGGTTAACATGAAGGCAAGTTACGTGGGGGAATGCAGGGGATACTCTTTTCAGGATAGGTGCCCATTTTCCACTGTGCTAAGAAGAGTATTGGGGGTAGGTATCTACGAAAAAGTAGGGGGAGAAAGGAGGGTATAGGGAAGGAAACAGAGGCAGATAAACATAAAATGCAAACTATGACTGACAGGGAAGTTACTGACATATATATAAGGTGACAGTAGAGAGATGCAGACTGACAGAAGCTGGACACGTAGTGATGGGAAGAACTTTATTCCAAAAAGAAGGAGAGATATGTAAGGAAAGTAAGCATAATGATAGGAGATAGGAAGCAGGTCATTCCCTGACCTGAGTGTCATCCATGGTATCAGTCAGCTAATGTGCAGGTCTGTAGCCCAGGCACACATGGCCATACCCACATCATTCCAGAGACATGTCTTCTGTTTGCCCTGTATAAGGAAGCCGGTTTCTTCACTGACTGTGAGACATTGTGCAACACATACAGAGTGACATGGCATATAGGTTCATAGGTTCATAGGTAGATACTAGGCTATCTGCCGTAGGGCATTTATAAGCCTAGCCAGAGTGTATTTGGCTTCCGCCTCCCTATTAGATTAGCCTACTGTGCCTCTGTAAAGTGGGTCACAGAAGGTACCCTTTTAAGATTAGTTTACTGTGCCTCTGTCTGGCAGGGACACAGAAGAGATCCCAGGGGTGAATTTGCGATTTCCCATCCACGCATCCAGATTTCGCTTGAAGAGGGTCAGCGAGGGGCTATGTCTAACATGAATTGGGATTCTATTCCAGAGTGAGGGGAGCCTCTGGGAAATGAATCTGTCCCTCCAGCATGTCCTATTTATTTTTGTGCTGAGGTTTAGGTCCCTGGAGCGTGTAGCTCTAAGGGACTTGGATTTTTTGAGGTGGAGCATGTCCATTAATTCTGGGTTTGACATGGCTTTGTATGTCAGGCATAGATCGCCTCTGAGTAGGCTGTTAGCAACTGAGTAGAGCTGGAGTTTCTTTAGTCGAGCTGCATAGGACATCTGTTTGTAGCCCATGATCCTCTTGGTGAGGTACTTTTGGGGTCTCTCCAGTTGCTGCAAGTGTTGGGTAAGGTACATCTCAAAAGGGGCATTGTATTCAATTATGGGCCTGATGAGTGGAGAGTAGAGGGGCACAATGACCTCTCTTGATCTAGATGCAAACCCTTTTGTGATAAGGTGGGCTATATAGAAGGTCTTTCTAACCACTTTGGCAACGTGATTATCAAAGGAGAGATTACTATCTACGTTGGTCCCCAAATCTCTAATTACTTCTTCCGTACTTAATGGATTACCACGTATGTGGTAATTTGTGGGCACCTTGTTTTTCCCAAAGGGGATGACTATGCACTTTTTAGCATTTAGCTTGAGGCCGTGGCTCTGGCACCAAGCATCTGTCTCTGAGAGACCCTTTTGGAGGATGATTATGTCAGCTGGAGATTAGATTATGGCCCCCAGTTTGCAGTCATCTGCGAACTTTGTCAGCCATAATCCCCCCGTGTTAGCCTGAACCTCAGAGAAGTATATACCGAACAAGAGAGGTCCCAGAACTGAGCCCTGTAGGACGTCACTTGTAACTGGTTTGGATTCGGACATAGCACCTGCGATTCTGACCATGTGGGTTCTATCTCTGAGCAAGTTTGCAACCCATCTTGTGATATAGGGGTTGATATTTAAGCTGGTAAGCTTATTTATGATGCCCGAGTAGGGTATTGTGTCGAAGGCTTTTGCGAGGTACAGGTAGGCTGTGTGGATGACCTTGCCCTCATCTATGGCTTTGGTAACTCTTTCAACGAAATCAACTAGGTTTAAGAGGCAAGATCTGCCCTTAACAAAGCCAAATTGGGTAGGGTCCAGTGTCTGGAGGCTCCCAATGTCTTTGTTTATGAGTTCCATGATAATACGCTCCATAGCTTTACAGACCAGACTAGTCAGGCTTATGGGGTGATAGTTTCCAGGGTCCATTGTGGCACCACCTTTGTGGAGTGGGGCCACTGTAGCGGTACGCCATTCTTTTGGTACATATCCTGTAGTAAGGCTAAGTTTGAACAGTGACTTAATGTGAGGGTTCATTTCTTCTTGGAGCTTGTGTAAGACACAGCCTGGGACACCGTCCATTACCATAGATGCTGTGTTTTTTACTTTGAAGAGGGCAGCTTTCACCTGTGCATCTGTGATGTCAGGGAGGTTACATTCAGTTGGGATAGGCATTTGCTCCTTTGGGGGAAAGGGGGGGGAGAAGTTTGCGCTGAATCTGTCTGCCACGATGTTGGCTATGTCTGTAGGTTCGGTATATTTTGTACCGTTATGCAACAATTCAGAGCATATCTCGGAGTTTCCGCCCATGTTCCTGACATAACTAAAGAAGGCCTTGTGATTATCTTTAGTGTCTAGGACAATTTTTCTTTCGAAGCTGGCCTTTGAAGATTTTATGAGGGATCGAAGTTTTTTGCTAATACTGATCAGAGATGCCTTCCCTTTTTGGGATTTTGCTCTGTCATGTAGTAGCTTCCTCCTTCTATTGTATAGCTTATTTATGGCCAGGGTCCACCAGACTGGTCTCTTGTTTTTGGAGGAGTGAGTCTTGGTTTTATTTGGGATAGTATGATCCATGCATTCCTGCAGGTGCTCATAGAATGCATTTGTAAAGGATTCTGCGGATTGGGCTGTATTATCCTCTGGCCCAGGGGCTTTGAAGGATTCCACCTCAGTCTTGAGAAGTGCAAAGTTGGCTTTTGAGAAATTCTTTACAGTGATTTCCTTGGCTGGGGGTGGGGACGGAATATGGATGACCAGGGAAATTTGTTTATGGTCTGATCTTACCATTGAGGGGTTTAATTCTGGTGTGGAACATAGAGTCCCCATGTTGCTGATGACCAGGTACAATATGTTGTTCCCTCTTGTGGGAGTGGTGACCAGTTGTTCCATTGCGTTAGAGTTTATAAATTCAAGGAACCATTGGGCGAGGGTGTTTGGGCTTGAGTAGCTTTCCCAGTCAATGCTTGGGTAGTTGAAGTCACCCAATAACATAGTGTTTGGAGAGACCTTCATATTCTCCAGTGTTCTCAGGTATGCCAAGTGGGGTTCCTGTAATAGGGAGGGTGTTCTGTAGCAGGCTACAAACTGAAAGGCAGTTTTGCCCGCTATTAGTTGCACATGGATGGTTTCCGATGCTTCATGCAGTGCCACTAACCTGGAGGTGTAGGTATCTTTGATGAATATAGATACTCCCCCTCCTTTTGTGCTTCGGTCCGAGTTTTGGGGCCGAAACGCATGATATGAGTTATAACCTGGTAGTGCTGGGGTGCTCTCAGGAGCCTTGAACCAGGTTTCTGTTACTGCACAGACATCGATTTTCTCCATACTAAGGAGAGCCTCGAGTGCGTGCATCTTGAGGTTTAGACTTCTGGCATTGAGTAGCATTACCTTTAGTTTTTTTATCCTTGGTTTGTCTATGGAGGTGGGTTTGTCCTTTGAGCCTTTCCTAAAAAAGGCACTATGGGGGTGGCAAGAGCCTTGGCCAGTATACAAAAGCCTAAGGGTGACAGGTGCAAGCCGTCCCTAGCGAAGCAACGTGGCTTGTCAAACATGTCATCCCAGGCTGACAGACAATGGATCCCCTTTGAATGACACCAATACTTTAGCCAATTGTTGAAACTGATCATTTTGTCTTTATACTGTGGCATCATTCTTGGTGAGGGCAAGATGCTCCAAAAGGTCAGGGTCATACCAACCTGGGCTACATGGTTAGAGAGCTCCTCTATGTCTCTTTTCATGTAGTCCAGGGAGGTACGTCTCAGGTCATTCACACCAGTATGGACAATGATGGAGTCATACTTGCATTTGCTTTGGAGTAACCTGAGTGCTTGCATTATGTGGCGGATCCTGGCACCCGACAGGCAGCTTACAGTGACCTTCTCCTTGTTCAGTCTGGTGAGCGGAACGTCAGTGTGCCGAACAATAGAGTCCCCTATAACAAGTGTATTTGGTGTGTTGTTTGGCCTTAAGGGCTGTGACTGTGAGGCACACTGATTTTGGGAGATATGTGATTCATGGGTATTGTTGAGGGGTTGCTGTTGCTTGGATATCTGCTTAGGAGGTCTTTGCTGTTTAGGCAGATTTTTATTTAGAGCCTCCAAGCATGTTTTTGTGTGTTTATGTGTTGGGTATGCACATGCAATAGGTCTGTGTGAGACTGGATTTATGGTGTGGGTGGTTACCTTTTCCTCCTGACTGACTGTGCCAGTCTTGGGTTGAGAGAGCTCTGCCTCCAGTTTGGCTGTGTAACTGCATCTCTCACATGTATTAGAGTTTGCTGGAAGGAGGAGAGGGTTGTCTGTGTACATAAGGCAATTGTAACATTGCCTCAAAATTCCCAGATTCACCAACTGGACTGGAGAGTAACCTTGAAACTGACCCGTGGACATACCAGATTAGTATAGGGAACTGTTTTTTTACTGATCAGATTAGGGAAGGGAATTGATTTTTCACTTTATCAGGAAGGACCAATTGGGAGCCTAATACTTATGAGAAGTCAAGGAGGGTGTAGTGCTTTAGTTAGTTAGTGTTTCCTTATAGGAGCTGAGCAAGTGCAGGGCTTTAGAAAGAGAATAGAGTGATTACTTTGAGAGTTTGAACAGTTCTAAGGGAAAAAGTGAAGAGCAGACTTTGTGGAGCCTGAAATAGTTTAAACCTGTTTAGGGGGCTCTGCCCGACGCTGCTCAGTGCGCAAAACCGGGCAAAAAGAGAGTTGTAGGGTTTTAAGAGAGAGAGATCAAGGAGTTTAGAAGTGACACAAAATGGCCAATAAAACTACAGCTTCTAGGTAGTAACCACTCCTCCAGGGACAGGCAGGCTGTTCAGTGTTAACCACTCCCACTGGTGAACACAGAGACTTCCCTTTAGCCCAAGCAAGCACTGGCCTTCTAGAAACTTCCAAACAGTTCAGAACAGCAAATCTGTAACTGAACTTTCTTAACTTTCAGAAAGTGGGAAAAAAGCAAGATTTTTTTTGTTTTTTTTTTCTTTTTGTTGTAGTTTAAAGGTAGCAGAGATACACAAGCAGCAAAATAATCACAACTGTGCAATAAATGACCCCACTCTTGAGTGCTAGGCCAAAATCAGGTAAAATGCAGTTTTTAGAGAAAAAACGATTTTAAATTAAGTGCAACACAGGAAATGCAGTAAACAGGCTCTAGATGTGTTCCAAGTACTGTTACTGTTACAGATATAAATTATAGCAAGCCGGAAAATGTCAAAAAATAGGTGGCAAAGCAGTAAAACTTAACAAAAAAGCAGAAGAAAATACTTAAAATCACAAAAGTGGCTCCTTTTCTTCTCTCAGGGATTTGGACCAGATATACCTGTTAAAGGCAGTGGTGACCCATTTGGCAGTCATTGATATAGCCATGAGAATGTAGCAACTGCCTACTGTGACCATGCTAGGGGACAGATGTGATTTGGAAAAGCTAACACTAGGGCTTACATTGATGGCACATACTGTTCAAGAGATAGTACCACTGTCCACACAATCTTTGGCTGCCTCTATACTCGAGAGTAAACACTCCTATCATCATAGCCAATGCTGTTCCAACTCCATTGTGGGGATATCATACCAGGCAAGCCACCCACAGTGGTGCAGTTCAATATCATCCAGGTAGCCCAAATCTTGGGTTTAGAAATGAATTGATTCTCATGGCTATCACAGAGTCACCTTTCAAAAGGATTGCCATGAGCATTTGTTGTCCGTTAATTAAGTCCAGTAACATAAAACAGCATATCATATTCAAACTAGATTAAGGAAACAAATATCCTAAAAAATATCAGGGCACTTAGCACAGTGAATTAAGGCTCTGAGCTGTTAACAAACTGATTCCTGTAGGTAAAGGGTACAAGTTTGATTCTATCTCTATTTGCTTACTATGTGACTCTGAGTAAGTGATTTAACCAGAGCTTACCTAGTTAAGAAATTAAAAAAACAATCCTGTTTGGATGTTTAATTCTAAGAGCAGTATAAATGAACTGATCGTGTTGTTTTTAATGTGGGCATTCCAAAGGGCATCCTCAAAGACCTGGTATTACTTTTAGTACCTCCAGCTGAAAATAAGTTTTTACTGTGTGATACCTTAAACCTCCTATGAAGAAGAACAGTAGCAAATATGCAAATGATACACTAAGGACATACAAGTGTTCTAGCTGCATGGCTTCTGAATGCTCACTGACGTTTTACATCTTAAAGACATTAATGATACATTCAGACCAACAAAGCTAAACCCACTAGCTGTAAACATGGCACATCACAATTTTATAGCGTTGTCTGTACAGCATAAGTAAGTATAGTTTGCTTGCTCTCTGGCATTCCACGTAGAACCTCTGGCTTGCCTGTGTCTTTTTGCTGTTTTGCCTGTGTAGAATGTCTGTGTAACCTTTTTACTTGCTGTTTTTGAAAATAGGTTTTGTCCAATTGCTAGGAACCATTTGTGGTCATAAAATGAGGGAGGGAATTAAATTTAAGCAAACAGGAAAAAGATGACAAGAGAACAAAACCATATAAATGTGTTAAAGTCATAGAACAAGGCTGAAACTGCCCTAGCCAGTCAAATGACTGAAACTAGAGACCCCAGAAAAGAGAATGGGCTGTTGTCCATACCCAAGGTTGGGGTAGATGATATCATATCAAAACCCCAAGGACAGGAGATAAAGGATTTTATACTCCAGAGCAAAGTTACATTCTCTGAACTGCCAGGCAGAATCAATCTAATTAAGTAACATATAAAGAATAATCTGGATGAAAAAGTCAATCTTAAGTCCTACAGGGCAGTTCAGGAAGATGTGAAGAAAATAGTACAGCTAGGGGGTCATGAAGGAGTATAATGGTCAGTGCAACAGCCCCATAGTTCTAGTGCCCCATGGAATGGACCAACTAGGATTTGCAATGTTTTCAGAATGTCCATTAACACATCCAAGTTCAATAGCTTCAGATTTAGGGAAAACTAGATTCTTGACCACCTTGGATCTTACAAAATGCTATTGGCACGTTCATTTAATGAATGAGACCAAATATAAAACTGCTGTTTCAATCCAAGATAGTCTGTTTTAATATGGAGTTCTCCTATTTGGCCTTCACAGATTGTGAGCGACATTTCAGCTTATAAAGGCAGGGTGCTCAGACCCCTCCCCCCACCTGTATGCAACAGAGAATTTGGATGATGTTATAATTCATTCAGAATAATACTGGTTTCGATTCTCTCTGCAAGCAGCGTCAATGGCTAAAAAGCTATGCTTGTAATGAGTGAAATTAAATATAAAGGGTGTGCAATGGTTAGATAGACAAGTAAGCTGAAACGATAACTATTGTGCCAGTATAAAATTGACCCTTGCCCCAGACAAAGAAGCAAGTGAGGGCCCTCCTTGGTCTGGCTGGTTATTATTGAAAATTCATACTGTATTTTTCCACCATTATCTGTCCCCTATCAAATCTATCAAAGAGAAAAATGAGAACTAAAATCAAGTAACATCCTAAGATAGCAGATGCCTTTTAGCTATTAAAAAAATCTTATGCTTTGAGCCTACCCTTTGTATCCCGTTACTTTGCTAAATTTTTATAGAGTGCATAGATGCATTACAAGTAGGTTTTGGCATGGCACTGTCCCAGGAAATATGGAAGAAAGAACACTTAATGTACTATGTAAGTATTCAGTGATTAAACATGGATGTCTGGCCATTATGTGGGCTCTGAATCCTTACAGTATTAGTTCTTGAGAAGAGAATTTACTCTAGTGACTGACCATGCACCATTGCAATGTCTGGCACCAACAGAGAGGTGGGCCAAGCATTGCTGCTGGGTCTTATCCCCCAGCCTTTCCTACTTGAAATGCAGCATCACCCTAGCATCAGCTACCACAATGCACATGGTCTGTCATAAGCCTACAGACCTTCCACTGGACCTAAAAATGGTGGTTTCAAGCCAAAACAGTCAAATGTAACATAGCACGGAGGTTGCCATATTAGAATATACGTGTGATTTTTCTCGTGTGTCTCAAGAGTTGCTTAAAACATTATTGAAAATATATTTAGTATTGTGCCAACCCCTTGAAGGGGAAATTCATCTTTTTGTATAAAGTAGCCTATGGTGTAATGTCAGGGTATTTAAAAACCACCACTGTAGACAGATATCCAGTACCTTAAAATGCCCAACTCCTATAATGACCCTATGACCAGATGCCACCATTTAGAGTTTACTAGGTAACTGAGGAGTACATGTATTTATATGATATTATATTGCCACCCTGTGCTTACAAAAATGAATACATATGCACTTTCCAATAATAGAGCTGGACAGTGGATCTTATCAAGCACTTATTTGTTTTTGAAGGAGAGAGACAGCACCAACAGGAAGCTTATAGTGATAGATGGAAGATACAGGGATGACCAGAATATATGCAGTGTGTGTGTGTGTGTGTGTGTGTGTGTGTGTGTGTGTGTGTGTGTGTGTGTGTGTGTGTGTGTGTGTGTGTGTGTGTGTGTGTGTGTGTGTGTGCTTTACTCCAAGGTCTAATGTCCATATATTTCCCTCCATTTTATCTGCCAAAATATAAACTCTTAGCACCATTATCATTTTACCAGACCATTTGCAAACATTCACTCACTTCAAAATCTGTTCTAAGGATTGTTTGCTTTTCATCTTTTAGGTAATAAATGTGAAAACATAACAAAATTAAAGTTAGTTTAATGGTGCAGGGTCACCATAATAATGAGAGACAGCATATATATAAAAAATTGGAAGGAATACTCAAAACAATGATCAAAGTACCTTCATAACATGACTCAATAAAATGGCCAGCACAATGGAACCTAGTTCAAAGAGACTGAGGGGAGTCACAGCTAAAAGACATAACTGTACCACATACAGTTAGAATACACATCAGCAAATTTCTTTCCATGAAATCTATGAAAGTATGTCAATAATGGATAGAAAAATAAAAATCAGTAAATGATGGCCAGTTTGCAGGCAAGTCATTGTTAGAAAATTCAAAATAAAACCATAAACAAAGTCAACCCTGCTGGATCACAGAAGTACAACATAACATAATGCTCCAGCATTCAAGTGAGAAACGAAATATCTCTGCATAGATAAATTTAACTACATTCCCTAAAACTATGAACACTGGGTCTGGTAACAACTGAAATATAAAACATACCCTAGATTTTTATGTATGTATGTGTGTATTTTTTACTGCCTCAGTCTTATTTGTCGAACGCTAAAAAAATCCCCTTCTGCTAAAGTAAGTACCTATTGCACATGAAATCACTACTGGAATCACTGTAGCAAATATAAAAGTTGAAAAGTAATTTACAGAAATTATGACAAGCACCATTTTATCAAATTAACACCCCAAGTGAGTTATCACACTTTCAAGATTCAGGAAAGTACTTGCTTGTCTACACAAAATCAGCACTGAATATACAGATACAGAGGAAAATGTGGTAGCGATACAACCATACAATGGCTGCAAATAAAGAATGTTTAGTGCTAAAATAAAGCTTAAAGTTTAATAAGCAACAGAATGATTTCATGCATGTGGTCATCACAAGTGGAGCACTTAACATGATCACAGTGTAAATAAGGCAACAACAAAAGCTGTAGACTGAACTGTTTAATATTTTTTGCTGAATGTTAGACCCTTTTCACCTACTAGAATGAAAACTGACTGAACATGCACATGAGAAAAAGAAAAAGAAAAACAAATGCAGATAATTTGCTTCAGAGCAAAGGAACCCAATAGTACAGCTTGTGCTATTAGGCTGAATTAAAATATAACAGGATTAGCTTTTATTCCAAAACTGTGTCACAACTCTAACTTGGGAAAATGATTACAGATTGCTAAGGAAACACAAGAGAAGAGAAATTTACATGAAGGTATTAAAGCTCACATACAGTACTGTAAATTGATGACAAGGTCTCACTTGCACACTGCCCCTACTCTAGTTAGTTCTTTTAAGAAAATAGCCCTGTTACTTATATATACATATATATATATATATATATATATATATATATATATATATATATATATATATATATATATATATACCTATGTATGGCTTAGTGCATAAATGAAAAACACAGAAATAACCATCATAATGAATAATATGCAAAGTATGCTAGAGAATGAACAGTAATAAACTGGATATTACATGGAGGGGGGAGAATATGATAAAAACAGTAAACTAAAATGATGAGGAATTGGGTGCAAAATAAAGAATTATAACAGAATAATATCATTATTGTTTTTTCTTCTGTGACAAGTACATTTCTGGAATTAGTAAGAAGTATAACATAGAGGAAGAAATATGCAGTAAAAGGATACAAGAAGAGTACAAGTTTTAAAGGAAAGCTATTATTATAAACGGGGAATGGAGCTATTTTGCTCCATCACTCAAAAAAATTTTGAAATAACTACATACTATTGTTGCATCTGATGTATTGTCAGCTTAGTGCTACAGATGTCCTTTGGGCACATACTACACTTCATCATCTCTACAGAAGTGATGTACGGCTTCTTACAGAAACTGAATATAGTGCATATTTGTCTAAGTGTCAGAATGAAATGTCTGTGCAGCCAGAATTTAGTACCTATCATTTTGCTTACCTTTTTCTCACTGCCCAAGTGACTATTAGGCTCCCCTTACTCTGCCTGCTAGTGTAACCCACTCTTTCTTCAACAGGTGAAAGCCCTATGGCCAATTTTTCATCCTAGAGATGAGAGCCAGTGGAGGATAGTGCTGTCACTCATCCAAGGTCAGAGTTCTGTTTTTCTCCTTAAGGCAGTAAGTGCCATGCCAAGTATTGTGGTGCTAGGCTTGGAGTGCAGTGGCTATCAGCAGGAGTATATGCCTAATGTATGCAAGCAAGTGATGCCTCAGGACTGGCCTGGCCCCTTGAATCCAGTGCTCATGTGGGATTCCAAGTCCATGGTTGGTATATTTCAAGGGGCAAACAATCACAAGCATGCATCCATACCCTCCACCTAAAGAGAGATACACTTGTGCATAGCCATGCCAGCTCCAACAGGTACCCAAGCCAATATATGAACTCTGGTGAACTGTGTCATATTCAGGGCCATATCCTTCTGTGTTGAAGGTGCTAGCCTATTTGGTGCCAGTTTATTGAAGATAAATCAATCATTCTTTGACAGCTTCTGGTTAAACCATAACATAACTATAAATAAAGTCTAAGGTATATTCTACATCTAGGAATGTCATTCTATCGTGAAAACACTTTTATACCATTTATTTCTGAAGCTAGCTAGATTGCCTCACATTTGCCTTTATAGAAACATTTGGTCATGGCATCTTCTGTTTTGAATAGAATACTGCCTTATTTTAAAAATTAGCAAGAGAGTAGTCATTTTCACAGTAAAGGTCGCTGACATGATTTTATTTTTGCTTTAATGCCAGTTCAGTCCAACTCAGTGCAGAATATTTTTGGGATGTATTTCATACCCTACCATGAAAGGGAATGATATACCCAGTACTTACTAAAAAACAAAAGATTTAACTTTTCATACTGTCTCCAGAATCTGTCCATGCAGACATCCATTACCTTAATATAATGTTCAATGGTTTATACTTTGTTTCCTTTATTCTTAGGTACACATTATTCTAGTCCATTCTATTCTATTCCAGTTTTACTTACCAATCATAGTTCAGTAATGAATTTTGCTGGATTATACTGATCTTCTCAGAACAGAGACTTTTTTTCATATTAGCACCTTTCCATTGATAGAGCTGGTGATTCCTTGTGGGGTAGTGACCATGATTATTGTGTTGGATGATATGCAGGTTTTATGTTTCTGTCCCTTAAGCAAGATGGTATACCCACTCCTTTTATAAACTGCAACAATTGACCCTGCACAATGCCACAATGACATGCTGTTGCAAACTAAAGAAGCATTTAATCATTGGCTAAAAAGCACTAGAAAAAGTTTCAATGAGCTTTGCTTGGAATCTCAGCTACATGCAGTTCTTAAGCATGTTATTCCATCTCTTAGGACTTACACACAGCTTAATGTTGAACACAAATGTGATAGAAAACCTTTTATCGGACAAATATAAGTTCTGAAATTAATCAAATGTTCAAGTTGGCAGGAGTCTTTTGCCAGCATTTGTTAAGTTACTGCTGTCAGGCTTACTGCTTAAATATCCACTTGTGCCTAAAAGGAAAGTACATAATTTATTTCTAAATGGCTAAAACAAAAAAGTTGAAAAACAGAAAGGTGGAAAATTTATGCAGCTTAGGTATGACATATGACTTGTGCCTCAGAGCCAGTTGCAATATTTGTGTGTGTGTGTGTGTGTGTGTGTGTGTGTGTGTGTGTGTGTGTGTGTGTGTGTGTCTGTGTAAGTCTGTCTGAGACTGCATGAGCCTCAAACTGTAAAAGACCACACTATGTCACTTTACTATATGTATACATACACACACACACACACACACACACACACACACACACACACACACACACACACACACACACACACACACACACACACATCTTTCGAATGCATCTTGGTTGAACATAAAAGGCTGAAAACGCAAAATATAGAAGCGGCTGTTAAGCAAATTCTTTCCCTGGGAAAGAATTTGCTTGGCTGCTTCGGTACTTTGCCATTTTCGGCACTGTAGTGCAGTCTCGGAGTTGATATATTTAAGTAGGGGGGATGTGGGGGGGGGGTGAAGCCCCCCACTTAATGTAATGTTTGAAATTGTTTTTTATTTTTTTTTTTTGTTGGAACAGCGATTTTTTTCCCTTGGAAAAAAATTGCTGTTCTGACACTTCAACATTGTAAGCTTTCGTTTATATAGGTTTGATTAATCACCGTTCGCTTTTTTAAGCATTTGGTGATCTAATATAGACCTATATATATATATATATATATATATATATATATATATAGAGAGAGAGAGAGAGATAGATATAGATATATATATACTTACACATACACATGCTTTCTTTTTTGTGCCCCACTATGAAAATTAGGGAAGGTTATCATTTAGCAGCAAAGCTAGCAGCTGAGGTGCACTCCTCTGACATTTAATTCAGTGTTAAATCACAATACATTTTATTTGTAGGTAGTTAAATCTAGAAAAGGAAAACAGTAAGTTAGTGTATTATTTGTTAGCCTGTCTAAATAATTAATCTTTGTAGTATAACTGATTTGGATAATAGAAAATATAAATTTGCAATAATATCCAGTTCAGGATGATGAGAAAGGAAGGGACTACCAGCAGAATAAGATACAGGGTAGAATTTATGGATGTTGTCTGCAGTTAGTATACTACATAAATTGCAGTTTAGCTGGCAAAAAGAATGAGAAAGAAAGAGACACAGAGAGAGAAAGAGAGAAAAGAAAAAAGTGTTCTTGTGTCAGTCAAAGTTTCTGCCAGATTCCCCTGAAGAATAGCAACACTGAATAAAGTTTTATTAAACTGTTAAAACGGTCTAACATTAAGGCCTTACTAAGTTCATAGTCATTACTGTTCAAACTGGAATGCAGACTTGTGTGAAAATAAATACGAGCATAGATGCTTACACATACAGTGTTTGTCATACAGGGATTTTGGTGGTAACATGTAACAAAAGAGTCATTTAAATAACTTAGTATGAGTTTTACATCTGATGTAACCCAGCTTAATAAGGATGCATTGCGAACAGGTGGAGTATCTTAACTCTCAAGAAAGGATGAGAAAACACAGCTAACACAGAATTACTGTACTAAAACTAGGCTCTGGTTCCCGAACGTGATACACTCTTTCACATTTCTTAGGAAAAAGCTTCAATGAATAACACCACGTTCCCCTAGTATATGCTGTTCCTATAAAATGCCTTTCACCCTTAAGAAGATAACATGCAGCTCAGCATTCAGCATTGCTGGGATGTACTGCCTTTGTCATTACTGGGATTTTTGTTGTTCTTGTAATGGAAAAAAGCAGACAATTGTGTGGAGAAATATATATTACATATAATATAGAGATGTTTTAATACCATCTCAATGCACATATGTTTTGGGCATTCATTGTACTCCATACTATAATAAGATATCTTATGCTCAATCCAACTTGGCAGGCTGGCACATTTGGATGGTCAAGTAGATTTATTGGCAGTTCCCTATCAATGCAGGATTATATCGTCTTCTCTCTCTCTCTCTCTCTCGCCCTGTTTCTCTTTCTCTCTCTCTCTAAATATATATATTTATATATTTATATATATATATATTTCTTCTGAAACTAAAGAACTTTTAACTCTAAGGTTAAATGAGCCAATGAAAAGCACTTCATCCAGTTTAATATGCTGGACTTCCTTGCATATAAATATCTATATATATATATATATATATATATATATATATATATATATATATATATATATATAGATGTACACAGAAACAGAGATACACATTCACACATGCAAATACCCATATGCACGCACAAACACACAC
>NC_056731.1:1245233283-1245260099 GCF_019279795.1 Protopterus annectens | reverse complement strand
CTTCAATGAATAACACCACGTTCCCCTAGTATATGCTGTTCCTATAAAATGCCTTTCACCCTTAAGAAGATAACATGCAGCTCAGCATTCAGCATTGCTGGGATGTACTGCCTTTGTCATTACTGGGATTTTTGTTGTTCTTGTAATGGAAAAAAGCAGACAATTGTGTGGAGAAATATATATTACATATAATATAGAGATGTTTTAATACCATCTCAATGCACATATGTTTTGGGCATTCATTGTACTCCATACTATAATAAGATATCTTATGCTCAATCCAACTTGGCAGGCTAGCACATTTGGATGGTCAAGTAGATTTATTGGCAGTTCCCTATCAATGCAGGATTATATCGTCTTCTCTCTCTCTCTCTCTCTCTATATATATATATATATATATGTTCACAGAAACAGAGATACACATTCACACATGCAAATACCCATACGCACGCACAAACACACACACACACACACACACACACACACACATGTGCAGTAATGAGATACTATTCCAAGAAGAATGTAAAATCTTGCAAGTAATGTTCACCAACAGAGGATACCCAAATATTTTATTTGAAGAAATACTGGATGAGGTCAATAATAAAAGAAGGGAAGGTCAATTTCTACCCTTACTTCCACACAAAATTTTCAGTGGACAAGAGGAAGACTTAGAGGCTAATCCGAGGGTTGGGGAGAACATACCCTTTCTTAGGGCAACCTCCAACACTGAGATAACAGGGACCTCGTTTGTAAATAGTTTCATCACAAATTACAGTATTGACTCGAGGAATATTCAAATAATACTTTATAAAAATTGGTATTACATAACAAATAATGAGGAACTCATGGACAAGTTAGGCACAAAACCTCTGATAGCATATAGGAGAGGCAATAATTTGAAAACTTTGCTAGAAAGAAGTAAACAGACAGAGCTAATGACTAGAACAAAAGGCTGTTTTCAGTGCGGGGCATGTAACTATTGCCACCTTGTGAAGGCTTCCAATTCCTTTGTAATACGCAACAAAAAGTACCACATTACACATAAGCTTAACTGTGATTCTAGATCCATAGTCTATTTAGCTAAGTGTAACTGCTGTGAAGCATTTTACATAGGCAAGTCTGACCGGAGACTACGGGACAGGCTGTACCAACATGATTATGCCATAAGGAAACTGAAAACAGAAAACGCTTTAGCTAAACACGTAATGAAACATCAATGACATAGCTTTCATTTTATTGCAATTGACCAGGTCAAGAAAACAGAAAGAGGGGGTCCAGTACCTCTCTTTTTGGAGAATAAGGAGCTAGAATGGCAAATATTACTAGACTCATTTTCGTACCCAGGTTTGAATGAACATTGCAATATAGCTTGTGTCCTGAAAATGAGGAGCTATAAAAGATAACTCCTTTACCTTTGTCTTACTTCACTTTTCACTTCATTTTATTTTACTTTAATAGTAATTTGTAGTAACATACACTTTCCACCACTGTTAAGATTTATACTTAGCAAGGCTTCCAACTGCAGTTGCAGGTAATGATTTCACTAGATACTTTTTTACAAACACTTTTCTATAAACATTTTTTATATGCAGAACTGTTATGCATTGTTTTTAGACTGCTTTTATTGTGTATATATTTCTTACACACTTTCATGCTTTTAATGCACATTTGCTTGGTGTATGAATGTAACAAACTGCTGATGCATCAATGTTTTATGGTTTCCAACTGTTTTAAAAGTATGAAACTACATACTTTTGAGAATGCTCCTAAACAGAGCTTTCATTCCCTGAATTTACTTTTGCAAGAAATGCTGCTAACACGCCTTCATTGTGATTGCATTACTAATTAAGGCGTGGGTGTGTTGCATAAAAACTTGACTCTGACACTGCATTTTACTTTTGCCTCTGATGAAGCTGTAGTTTTAACCACAGCAAAAACACTTGTTTTAACAATAAAGTGCGTTAAGGTTTAAGTTTTTTCCGACTTCAGTGTGGCTTTATACGTGCAAGTGGATTTCAATTTCAGTGTTACAGCTTGTATTGCAAACAGCCTTCACAATAAGGACTTTAACATTTTTTTGGGCTTTACGGTGCTTGTCCGGACTGCTTTTCTGCATTTTACTGGTTTCCGTTTGTCTGCTTTAACAGTATGTCTTCTGGCAGCCCTGACAGCCCAACTAGTCCACGATTATTCGCATCCAACAATGTAACTGTGGATGAAAGTAATGATCTTACCAGTTTAATCCGTGCATTAAACAAAAGAATGGATTATTTTGTCAGCAAACTTGACGCTTTGGACCAGCGCGTCAATTTTACCACACAACAAGTCGCCGGATCACACAATCTACACCCAGCCTTACCTGCTAGAGGATTACAAAGAGGAGTGACGGGAACTCCTTCTGACACTAATTCTTTGCTGAACCTGGATTCCATACCTCCAGGTCAACCTGTCCGTAACGAGGACATTATTGAACCACCGAATGGTGTTCATTCCTTAAGGGACATCCTAACTGGTAGTCCTTCAACATCAAGGAATGGAGTTTCTTTACCAATGCCACCAGGGCTTATTGGTGTTCCAAACTTTGGGATTTGGATTCAAAACACAGACAACTTGAGGTTTGGTACACCTCTGGAACAACCGGCTATGGGGCTATCTAACTCTACGGTGAGTGAGAACACAATAACAGACAGTCTAAAAGACTTTGATAATAAACTATTGAAGCTGAAAAAACTTCAGTTAGAGACAGTTTATTTTCAACAATGTATCTCAGAGAAAATCATTTCAAAAGGCTTGCGGTCCTCTTTTAACCCTACTGGAATTTTTAAAAATAATGGTTTTTGTGCTGACTTAAGGACATTGTTTGACAAACAAGGAATTGAGCTTATGGAATTGATCTCTAAACATTACAGCACACATATTATGAGATTAATTGAAGAAGTCAACCAACTGGACAGTTCCTTAAAACAAAACTTGCACTTTGATAGATATAAATACGATTACTCTCGTATCTTTTCCAGTATTGACAGTTTAGTGGATAAGTTAAAAGTGAACAAAATAAAAACTGGCAAGGGATAGGGTGAGCTATTCTAATGGAACAGCTTATCCTAAACTAATGGCTTCAACTAATACTCAAGTTGACAGTACTATTACAGAAACTGGGAATGAAAACAATGAGCCAAACCTAAGTGGAGGTGATGACTGGGATGAAACAGGAACGAACTTTAACTCAGCTGCACCTCCACGTGGCAACTATGTGAAAGTGCACAACACCAGAAGTGGACAACAACACAACCAACAAAGGTATGAAAATCAGGGAAGGCATTTTTAGGGAACCCAAACAGCGCCCTTACTACAACAAGAACTGGTCCAGACGATAGTAACAGATGACTCTACTCCCAATTCAACACCTATCACCAACAACAACATGTTAGGTGACTTAAGTATCTTAACGAATGAAAACGCGACTTTAAAATCTATAATTTTTCTAGCTTTCACGTGCCTCCATCCCTGATAGAACTACTAGCATTCGGGAACACTTTTGTTCCTACAACTAAATGTAACCTTGTTAAGACGTTGATTGACTTGAAATGCTTTGTCAGGAAACTGAACTTGCATGTAATGTTTAACAATGATGTTACTAACATGAATACTAATTTGAAATTAGCCAGTACTTACAACCCCCCACTACACAACATTTTAACACTTTTTGAAAAAACTTGTGAATTGGACCTCAGACAAATGGCCACTTTTTCACATACTAAAAACGACCGGTTAGACTATAACATCACAGAAGATTAACTACAAGGCTTGGAAAACTTATGTAAAGCATCGGTCAGGGTAGTAAAACCTGACAAAGGAGGTGGGCTTGTAATCTTTGACAACTTCCTATATATTAGTAAAATGGAAACTGTGCTCGATAGTCCATCTTATAGTTCATCGTCACTGAATGAGATGAACATGTCAATTTCTAGGACTAGGGTTTTTTTAAGGGACCTATTTATTAGTGGGTGCATTGATATTGACACCTACAATTACATTGACATCACAATGCCTAGGACACCAGTAATTTTTGGTATACCAAAAATTCATAAAAACTTGGTTAATCCACCAATCCGGGCATTGATTGATAGCCGAGTCTCTTTTACATACCCCAGTGCCCAACTTGTAGATATTATTCTGAGCAAATATATTAAGAAAATATCACACATTTGCAAGGACTCGTGGACATTTTTAAAAAAGATAAGTGAAATTGATTACAGCGACTCACTGAACTTCCTCACTATCGACGTCATAGATCTATACATGTCTATACCTCACTTGAAGGCTATTGAATGGATTTCACTGATGTTAGATCGTTTGGGGGCACCCAAAAATGAAATTGATTTAGTATCCCAACTTTTAGACATCATACTTACATCCAACTTCTTCATCTTTAATTGGAAATATTATCTCCAGAAACAAGGTGTAGCTATGGGGTCCCCATGTGGTGCTACAGTAGCTAACCTATTTATGGCCTACTGGGAGGTTGACAACATTCTTAAGGACATTAACACAATGAACCGCATCAAGTTCTACACAAGATACCTGGATGATATTTTCATCCTTTTGGATGGCAATGAGACACTAGCAAATGAATTTGTTTCTTCTATTAATAACACAACTGACTTTTTAAAATTCACATCTAAATTCTCAGAGCTAAGCATTGACTACCTTGATGTTCACTTGTATAAAGAAGTTAACAAATGTGAATATTCTTCAAAGATATACAGAAAACCAACTTACTGCAACTCCTTTTTACATTACAACAGCTGCCACCCATTCAAGCAAAAGAAGGCTATCATAAAGGGACAGCTAATTCGAGCAGCCAGGATGTGCAGTAATGAGATACTATTCCAAGAAGAATGTAAAATCTTGCAAGTAATGTTCACCAACAGAGGATACCCAAATACTTTATTTGAAGAAATACTGGATGAGGTCAATAATAAAAGAAGGGAAGGTCAATTTCTACCCTTACTTCCACACAAAATTTTCAGTGGACAAGAGGAAGACTTAGAGGCTAATCCGAGGGTTGGGGAAAACATACCCTTTCTTAGGGCAACCTCCAACACTGAGATAACAGGGACCTCGTTTGTAAATAGTTTCATCACAAATTACAGTATTGACTCGAGGAATATTCAAATAATACTTTATAAAAATTGGTATTACATAACAAATAATGAGGAACTCATGGACAAGTTAGGCACAAAACCTCGGATAGCATATAGGAGAGGCAATAATTTGAAAACTTTGCTAGAAAGAAGTAAACAGATGGAGCTAATGACTAGAACAAAAGGCTGTTTTCAGTGTGGGGCATGTAACTATTGCCACCTTGTGAAGGCTTCCAATTCCTTTGTAATACGCAACAAAAAGTACCACATTACACATAAGCTTAACTGTGATTCTAGATGCATAGTCTATTTAGCTAAGTGTAACTGCTGTGAAGCATTTTACATAGGCAAGTCTGACCGGAGACTACGGGACAGGCTGTACCAACATGATTATGCCATAAGGAAACTGAAAAACGAAAACGCTTTAGCTAAACACGTAATGAAACATCAAGGACATAGCTTTCATTTTATTGCAATTGACCAGGTCAAGAAAACAGAAAGAGGGGTCCAGTACCTCTCTTTTTGGAGAATAAGGAGCTAGAATGGCAAATATTACTAGACTCATTTTCGTACCCAGGTTTGAATGAACATTGCAATATAGCTTGTGTCCTGAAAATGAGGAGCTATAAAAGATAACTCCTTTACCTTTGTCTTACTTCACTTTTCACTTCATTTTATTTTACTTTAATAGTAATTTGTAGTAACATACACTTTCCACCACTGTTAAGATTTATACTTAGCAAGGCTTCCAACTGCAGTTGCAGATAGTGATTTCACTAGATACTTTTTTACAAACACGTTTCTATAAACATTTTTTATATGCAGAACTGTTATGCATTGTTTAAAGACTGCTTTTATTGTGTATATATTTCTTACACACTTTCATGCTTTTAATGCACATTTGCTTGGTGTATGAATGTAACAAACTGCTGATGCATCAATGTTTTATGGTTTCCAACTGTTTTAAAAGTATGAAACTACATACTTTTGAGAATGCTCCTAAACAGAGCTTTCATTCCCTGAATTTACTTTTGCAAGAAATGCTGCTAACACGCCTTCATTGTGATTGCAGTACTAATTAAGGAGTGGGTGTGTTGCATAAAAACTTGACTCTGACACTGCATTTTACTTTTGCCTCTGATGAAGCTGTAGTTTTAACCACAGTGAAAACGCTTGTTTTAACAATAAAGTGCGTTAAGGTTTAAGTTTTTTCCGACTTCAGTGTGGCTTTATACATGCAAGTGGATTTCAATTTCAGTGTTACAGCTTGTATTGCAAACAGCCTTCACAATAAGGACTTTAACATTTTTTTGGGCTTTACGGTGCTTGTCAGGACAGCTTTTGAAAATTTATAAAACTAGGAAGAGTAGTGTAACTCTGTAGTAGACATGTTGGTGACTGTGTTCACAATACCTGTAATACACAGTTGTAGTGTGACACGGTACTGATGTGTGTGTTTACTGTGGGGTGTGCATGTGTGCAAGTGTGCCTGTGCCCAAGTGTGCATGTGTGTTAGTGTCCATGAGTGCATGTGTCCATTTCTGAATGTGTGCATTAGTATTGAAGTGCATCTCTGTCAAATATGTATTGAGACTGTAATCTGTGTTCCATGTTTTCCTCCCGTAGGTTCTGGTGCTGCTCTGGTGACCTGCAGCAGGGAACCTGAATCTTGTGCCCCAGGTACTGATGATGATGAAATGTCTGTAATGGTGCAGGAAGGTGTGTCTGGGTCCACCATTGGTCAGCCAATTGACAGTACACAGCTTTAAACCCCGTCAATGCGCACAGTCATCCTGCTGTTACATCCTTTGTCACCATTGTCCCTAGGTGATGGACAGTCTGCAGTGGGCATAGATCAGGGTAATGTGGTACCTGTGGTACATGCATCCCCACAAGGCAGCCATGAGCAGGAGCCTCCAATGGTACCACACAGACAGTCGCCCATGGGTTCTCGTGGGGGCATCCGTGGCCGTACTGCCTCTGGCCGATGTGCCCAAGGAGGTATGTCAACCTCCACTATGTTTTGAACTGTCATGCAGGCACAGGCACGTACGGAAAGGTACACCAGACAGGGTCTGAGGGAGCTGAGAGCATGTCGCACAGCCATGACAGCCATGCATCGCGTGACGTTGCGAATGCTATCCATAACTTCACAGATGTCGTTGACAGATGTTGTGGGGTCATAGAACAGCTGCTCCACAACCAGATGTCCATGGGCCAGGGCGATGGTGTGCGTTTGCGACGTCGACATGGCCGTATGCCAGCAACAGCACCAGCTGGCAGTGGCCGTGGACGACAACAGGCCCACTCGCGCACCTCAAGTGCCAGCACCAGCCCCAGCAATGCTGGGTCTGTGCTGTCATCAAGACGCCCCAGGAGACCACGTGCACGTGGCTCTGGACAGTCCCAACAGGGAACTGTGTCCAGTCAACACACCCCTGCTTCCGATGACAGTACCCAGTCTGGGTTAGTACCGGATACGGCCCGTAGCACCCCTGCCAGGCACAGGTACCGTGTCCCTGCCCACAGACACTGATCTGGATGACCTGACAGGTGCAGTCTGTGGCTGTCCACAAAACCCTGTACATGGCAGCCATTATGTGGGACTGTGTGCGTGCTTACACACATGCAGAAACCTAACACCTAGGGCAAACACATACACACACACACTGCACCAACACGGTCCACCCTGTACTGCTGCCCCTCACAAACACACATACACACACATGTCAATTGGTGTTACCAGTGGCTGGCTTGGGCATACCTAACCCACACCCTGTGCATATGATGACACTGTGCCACCTCCTGCATACTACAACATCGGTGCAGGTAAAGGTAAACACGTTGCTGATGCACAGGGTGACTACATAGATGTGTATAAGTAGTAACATGTTGGTAACTGTTCACTGTTCCAGTATAATTGTGTGTATATCCCAGCAGTCCTGCTGCAGTAACTGTATGAATGTCCTCAATTGTTATCTGCACCCATACTACTTACCAAAGTGTACCAGCTGCACACCATCACATGCTAACATTGACTATGGCAATGCACATCTTGTGCTGTTATGTAGATTCAGCTATATGTATCTGTTCTATCACACATGCATTTATACACACCCTGCTACCTACACACATGCACACGCTCACCTACCATTCCCATTATTTATCACCTTACATGAGTAGCTGTTGATACATGACAGGTACACATTTGAGAAGTGTACTATGTTGTTTACTACTGGCGTCCCCTTCTCTACCTGTACTCACAGGGTGCAGGCAACCTCATCAGTTGAAAGATGTAATGTGCATCAGGTACTGTAGTACCCTGATTGCCACATCAAACATGTTTCCCATACGGAAATGCACACACAGACACATCCCACATCCACACACTTGCCACATTCAGGCTTCAGAACACTGTCTAGGTATATTCGGGTATATGTGCATGTTACAGTAGCATGTAACACTATACTGAGTACTGGCAGTTGTCTGTTGTCATGTTGTCTGTATAAAATAAAAGAATTGTTTGATTATCCTACTCCGTTTTGTGGACATTACTTGAAGAAGTGTTACCTTACATGTGTTATTGGTGCCACCACCTTCTCTTTTGTAGTTTTGTTTGTATAGGGTGCTATCAACATCACTGCCTGTTAAGGGTAATGACCACCCTGCAGTGCATAGCCCCATGTGGCAAAAGCCACATCCCACCCCATCATTGTGCACACACACTAACCCCACCAACAGTAAAACACATACTTTCCATTTGCAAGATTCAAACCCATACCTAACTGTGTTATGACAGTAGAAACAGACACATTAGCAGAGTGTGCTATTTGCAGTAGTTGGAGAAATCCTTACTAATGCTGTACTTAGAGGGTGCTGACATCATCTGTGTGTAGGAGGAGGGATGTGCACCCTGTAGTGTGTTCTCCCAGTTGGCAAAAGGCAGTTAAGCCTCCCAGCATTGTGCACACACATAAACCCCACTCATACTAACACACATACATTCCCTTTGCAGGATTCAAACCCCTACCTAACTACATTATGACACTGGAGAAAGACGCATTAGCAGAGCGTGCTATGCGAATTACTGGAGGACTTTACTACAGGTAATATAGTTATACAGTCCTGACATCATCAGTGTTTCAAAAGGGGGATCTGCATCCTGTACTGTACTGTCACAGTTGCTAATAGGGACATTTCCCACACACACATCGATGTGTTTGAGGTTTGCATATGTGGGGGATCCAGTACTCCAGTGTGATTAGTATATGGTTTGATTGCAACAATGAGGGATATACTCCCAGTGGTGAGCAGTTTGTACTCATGTTTGTGATGATCAGGTCTAGTATATCTGCACCTCTTGTGGGAAGGTTGGTTACCTGTTCCATAGCCAAAGAATGTCTGATCTATGGGAACCCTAGAGCTTGGGTATTGTGGCTTGTGTAATGTTCACAGTCTATGTTTGGGTAGCTGACGTCACCCAGTATGATGGTGTTTGCAGAGTAATCTAAACTCTCCTGTGTCAGCATGAAGGCTGTGTGGGAGTCCTGAGTTTGAGAGGGTGCTGTAAGAGCTCCTCTGTGTCTCTTTCCATGTGGTCCAGGGAGGTACGTCTCAGGTTGTTTGCACCAGCATGGACAATGTCTGCCTCATAGTTGTACTTGCTGTGGAGTGACCTGTGTGCCTGTGTTATGTGGCACATTCTATCACCCGACAGGTAGCTAACTGTGACCCTCACCTTGCTCTGTCTGGAGGGCGGCACGTCTGTCAACAGCTCATGTCAAGCAAGTTCACACCCCTCATAAATGATGTGGAAACCTTCAAAGGCCCAAGGCCTGTTGAAAATATGGACCAGACTGCAGATACCTGTATAAAGGCATTCTATGGACACATTCAGGAATGCATGGATCATGAAGCCACATATGAAAGCATGACCCAATTCTCCAAAGGCAGATGTCCTGGGTGCCGGACACCAGCCATAAACACACTATACAATGGAAGGATGACGCCACTACATGATACAACAACCTCCCAAAATGTGAAGGCACCACTGGTGAGTATTGGAAGACAACTACAGGCACCCATATGATTGTCTAAGGCCATCTTTGAGAGAGGATTCCACAAGCCACTGAGGATAATCACAAGGCTGCCTGTAGTTATGTTAGTAACCTGGGTGGTACTACCAAGATATGCTCAGAGGTAATCCAAGATGTCACACAAAATACAAAACACACAGACATTGCCATCATCCTAGTGGACAGGTTCAATGCTGCCTTCTCCCCCCACCACACCAAAAGGGCAAATATGTCTCACGGCACAGTGCTGCCCCCCCTGACATCACAGATGCTCAGGTAAGAGATGCCCTTCCCAAAGCAATAAACACTGCATCAATGGTACCAGACAGTGTCCCAGGCTGTGTCCTACATGAACCACAAGAAGAGCTACACCCAGACATAACACCACTGTTCAATCCCAGCCTTAATACACGATATGTGGCCAGAGAGTGGCATACAGCAACAGTGGTCCCTCAACATTCAGGTGGTGCCTTCACGGATCCTGGACACTACTCTCCCCATATGTCTGACTAGCTTTGTCTGCAAAGCTATGGCAAGGATCATCATGAACCTCACATATCTAGCTATTGTGGACCTACAGACATGTCACCATACACAGTTTGGCTTTGTCAATATCAAATCCTGCCTCTCAAACCTGTTTGATTTCTTTGAAACAGTCACCAAGGCCACTGTCAAGGGGAAGGAGGTCTACACAGCCTACCTGGACCTTGCATAAGCCTTGGATACAATACCCCACTTGTGCATTCTAGGGAAGCTCACCAGTGTACATATTAACCCCTATGTCACTATGGGTATTGCACAGTGGCTCAAGGGCAGAACACACATGGTAGAATTGCTGGAGCCATGTCAGCCTCCAACCTGGTACAAGTGGTGTCCCACAAGGCACAGCCCTGGGAGCTGTCATGTTCATTATATATTTATCATAGGTACAGGCCAACATGGAAGTACTGTGGCTCAGCAAGTCGCAGGTGACTGCAAACCGGACACCATAATCAACTCACCAGCTAACACACGCATCCTCCAAAAGGGACTCTTGCAAACACACGACTTGTGCCATAGCCATGGCCTCAACGTGAATGACAGAAAGCGTATAGTCATCCCCATTGTCAAACACAAAGTGACCACAACGTACCGCATATGTGTTAATCCATTAAGTGCAGACAAAGGAATTATGGACCTTGAGGTACACAGGTTGATAGCATTCTACCATTTGACAACAACATGGACAAAGTGGTTAGGTAAGCATGTTATATGGGCCACATCATCATGGGATCCACATGTAGATCAGGGGAGGACATTGTGCCCCTTTACTCATCCCTCATCATGCCCATAATTGACTATGATGAACCTGTCGGCATGCACCTTACCAGACACCTGCAGCAACTGGAGATACCACATATGTACCTCGACAAGGGGATCAAAGGGCTCAAACAGATGCCACATACTGACTGGTTAAAGTAACAGCAGCTCTACTCAGTGACATACTGCCTCTTCATAGGCAATCTGTGCCTGACATAGAAGGCCAGGTCATACCCTCACTTAATGGCCATGCTGCATCTCAGAATATCCAGATCCCACCAGGATACACGCTGGAAATACATGAACCTCAGGAGTGATATACATAGGACATGCTGGAGGGGCACATTCACAACTCAGAGGCTCCTTCATTCCTGAATATTATCCCAATAGAGGTTAGGCAGACTGACTCAGTGACTATCTTCAAGAGTGATATTAATGACTGGATGTGACATTGTAGGGTTACCCTGGGTATCACTTATGTGTCACTGTGAGACAGAGGCACAGTATACTAACCTTGGAAAAGGGCATAGCAAGACAGATTCACAATGCATGTTGAAAGGTACACACATTCTGGCTAGGTGGATACATGCCCTGGGCAGACATCCCTGTACGAACCTATGGACCTATGTATCTTTTTCACCATTGGCCCTATGTGCTGTTAATCACCAATGTAATCTCAATACTATGGTAGCATGTGCAAAGGTCAGTTGTCAGTCACCTCTATGGTACAGTTGTGGAATATGTGTGTCATGTAGTAATGTCACAGCTGCCACATGTACACAGTCAACCCTATCCCCTACCCATGGATGTACATCACATGTATGAGATGGAAACACATGGCCAAACTGTGGACTAAGCACTCTGAACCCAGTACTGGCATAACCTGTCTGGTGGCATGACATACTACAGTGACAGCAATACCAATCTGATGTGGACCTACACGGACAGCAATACAAGCATGGAAACACAACAGGTCAGTTGTGAAGCCTAAGGATAGCATCCTGCATGACTGGCAGACATCTCTGCAGCTGGCACACAGGCATACATTAGGCCTGCACACAGCACGCATAACACATAGCACACAAATCCTGTGTGTCAAACAAGCACAGTCTGTACAGCTATACAACACTACTGCCGCAGTTTTGTTAGGTACTTTTATTGTCCAGTACAGTGAGACAATGCTCACCAGGCTGGAAAAGGTGTAGGTCACAGTGATATGCTCATGGGGCTCTATGGTTCACCACATAACACAAACATACAAGTCAGTCAGATGCATGGACACATATGACTCAGTCATTGTCCATGCCACCACAGCTGATGTGGGATGTCCCTCACTGGGATACATGATAGGGAACATGGAAGGGATCACTGAGCTAGTGACACAGGCTGGTAGACCCCTGACCTTGGTTGGCATCAGACCCTCACCAGGGATTCTGACAAATTACTGAATGCTAATGAATTAGTGTAGCTACAACACCCTAGCTGAATGGTTTTTAGCATGCAGTCACTGCATTGCTATGGAATACTGTCTTACCACTCCCACAGCAGGTGAAAACATGCAGCTCCTGTACATCAACAACATGTAGACTATATGCCCCAGACCAGGTGTGCATCCCTCACTACTAGGCTGATAGCATCTACATCTCACACTGTATATACACATCCCACATGCAGCACCTGCACAGAAGACCACGGTCATAATGTTACCCTGTGCAAATACCATGTATTCACATGTGGCAGGCATCACACATGGTAACTATTGAAGGTCACAGGTACATATGTGTATTTGGCACACACATACATCATGTGTGCTTTGCCATAACTGGTTTAATCAATGTCATGCATTATTGTGAGTGACAACCCACACACATGGGCATTCTGTGTGTGCAAAACACACGTGGCATGTCTGTAATCAAAAGCCATCCCTCACTACTAGGCTGATAGCATCTACATCTCACACTGTATATACACATCCCACATGCAGCACCTGCACAGAAGACCACGGTCATAATGTTACCCTGTGCAAATACCATGTATTCACATGTGGCAGGCATCACACATGGTAACTATTGAAGGTCACAGGTACATATGTGTATTTGGCACACACATACATCATGTGTGCTTTGCCATAACTGGTTTAATCAATGTCATGCATTATTGTGAGTGACAACCCATACACATGGGCATTCTGTGTGTGCAAAACACACGTGGCATGTCTGTAATCAAAAGCCATACATAATTGTGATATCGTTTAGAATGGGGTATGTGCATCCTGTAGTGTGTTTTCCCAGTTGCCAAAAGGGATATATCAATCATACACACTTACCCCCCCCCTTCGCACACACTTGCCGGATTCAAACTCCTACCTAACTATGTTATGACCCTAGAGACAGGCGCATTAGCGCAGCACGCTTTTCGCATTACTGAGAGATTTCCTTTCCCCTGATATACTTATAGGGTGCTGACATCATCAGAGTTTAGAAAGTGGAATGATCATCCTGTGGTGTGTTTTCCCAGTTGCCAAAAGGGATGTTTCTTTCATACACACTTACCCCCCTTCACACACACTTGCCACCTGCTGGATTAAAACCCCTACCTAATTATGTTATGACACTAGAGACAGACGCATTAGCACAGCGCGCTATTCGCATTACTGGGAGATTTCCTTTCCCCTGATATACTTATAGGGTGCTGACATCATCAGAGTTTAGAAAGTGGAATGATCATCCTGTGGTGTGTTTTCCCAGTTGCCAAAAGGGATGTTTCTTTCATACACACTTACACCCTTCACACACACTTGCCACCTGCTGGATTCAACCCCCTACCTAACTATGTTATGACACTAGAGACGGACGCATTAGCACAGCTCGCTATTCGCATTACTGGGAGAATTTTTTCCCCCTGATATACTTATAGGGTGCTGACATCATCAGAGTTTAGAAAGTGGAATGATCATCCTGTGGTGTGTTTTCCCAGTTGCCAAAAGGGATGTTTCTTTCATACACACTTACCCCCCTTCACACACACTTGCCACCTGCTGGATTCAAACCCCTACCTAACTATGTTATGACACTAGAGATGGACGCATTAGCAGAGTGTGCTATTCGGATTACTGAGCGATTCATTTTCTCCGATATACTTATAGGGTGCTTACATGATCGGTGTCTAGAAAGGGGAATGAGCATCCTCTGGTGTGTTTTCAGAGTTGCTAGGAGTAACATTTGGACCAAGTGTGTGAGCATGCCCAGTTCAGCCTTCCCATGGCATGTTGTGTGAAAGATGTCTCATTTATCTAAGTGTGTGAGCATGCCCAGTGTGGGCTTTACATATGTTGAACTCTGCAGCCCATCACATTTGTGGATGAGTGTGACCTTCAACAAATACCTCCAGTTTATGGTTGTGTGTTCTGTGCCATGTTGTGTAGTTACTGTCCAAATGCTTTTTGTGTGAACAAAACAGGGAGTATACTGTGCCTGCAGGTTTTGCATGGGATACTTTGCACACAATTGTCAACATCCGTTCATACTGACCTAACACTATAGCACTGTATAGTGTAGTGTTTCAGTACTTTCACTGTGGTGGTCAGTATCCTGGGCTTTAGTCCTATCACCACTTTACATTTCCATAGTGTGCACACCAGCCTGGTTAGGGTCCAGTTGTGCACATCTGCACAAAGGCGGTGCCTCTACAGACCCTGGTAATTACTGCCCCATAAGCTTAACAAGTGTAGTCTGCAGATCTATGGAGAGGATCATAATTGAGCTCATAAACAAAGATATAGGGGACATGCAGACATTGTACCCATCCCATTTTGGCTTGGTCAAGGGCAGATCATGCCTTTTGTACTGGGTTGACATCTTCAAAACGGTCACTTAGGCCATTGTTGGGGAAAGGCAGTCCATACAGCCTACCTTGGCCTTGCAAACACTTTCAACACAATACCCCACTCAGGTATTGTGGGAAACCCTAACAACTGAAATGTAAACCCATATGTCACAAGATGGGTTGCAAACTGGCTTAAGGACGGGACCCACAGGGTTAGAGTTGCTGGCACTATGTTAGACTCCAGGCTGGTCACAGGTGGTGTCACACAGGGCTCAGTCCTTGGCCCCCATTGTTTGTCATGTACTTCCCAGAAGTACAGACCAACATGGGAGGACTTTGGATGACAATGTTTGCAGATGACTGCACACTGGGCGCCATAGTGGACAGTGCATCAGACACGGATATCCTTCAGAAGGGACTCACAGTAACTGATAGCTGGTGCCAGGGCCATGGCCTGAAGTCAAAGTGCACAACATGTGTAGACATACCCTTCAGGAAAAGCAAGGTAACCCCAAGCTACCATATAGGTGGCAATCCTCTAAGCACAGAGGAGGTTATCATGGACCTGGGGACCCAGGTTGACAGTCGCCGTTCTTCTGAGACTCACATTGCTAATGTGGCTAGAAAGACCTTCTACATTGCCCACCTGATCAGGATGGGATTCACATCCAGATCTAGTGGGTCATTGTTCTCCTGTACTCTTCACTTATCAGACCGGTGATCGCGTAGAATGCCCTATTCTGGCTGTATCTCACCCAACATCTGCAGCAATTGGAGACACCCTGAATGTCCCCCACCTAAAGGATCAAGGAACCCCAACAGCTGTCATATGCTGCCAGATTGAAGACACTCCCACTCTATTCACTCACATACCGTCTGCTTAGAGGTGACATGTGCCTGACATGCGAGGCCATGTCCAAACAGGGATTGATGGACATGCTCCACCTCAGAATCGGCAGATCCACCTGAACCACTAGTGCAGGTGACTTACACCTTAGCAGGGATGTACGTTGGACATGTTGGAGGGATGGAGTTATCACCCGGAGACTCCCTATGCTGTGGAATACAATCCCGGTCCATGTGAGGCAGAGCACCTTGCTGGCTGTGTTCAAGAGGTATCTTGACCTGTGGATAGAAGGTCATACGTTTAACCCGGGGATCTTCACTGTGTCACTGCTGGAGAGAGGCATGACAAAATAATGGGCACAGTACTGTTTCCATATAAGGGGTGGTGTATGCCAATGAACTCTGTGCTAGGCTTATACCTGCCTTAGGGAAGATAGCCTAGTATAAACCTATGTACCTATGAACCTATCTGACCATGTTGCATTATGTTCAGATGTGAACTACTTACAACAGCCTCATCCAACATCAGTAGTGTATTCCACAACATGGGTGTACATTGGCAAACACTACCGATGTGCCCTAGGCCATTTCTAATGCTAGTCGGAGAGTGTGTTTGTCCATCAACACATTGTAAGTGTAGTTTGCCATGACATATGTCTTGTTTAGTATACTGTGCCTCTGTCTACCTGTGACATAACATTGATACCCAGGGTAAACCTTCCATCTCCCATCCACTCATTAGGATTCCTGTTGAGGGGACTCAACGAGTGTCTCTGGACAACCTGTACTGGTAGTTTACTCATGCGTGGGGTGGCTTCTGTGTTTTGGATAATGCAGTACAGCCTGTCCTAAATATGTCAGTGCTGGGGTTCAGGTCCCTCATGTGCATAGCTCCCTGCCATTCAGATTGTACAAGGTGCAGCATGTGCATTGATTCCAGCTTGGACATGGCTTTCTACATCAGGCACAGCTTGCATCTGGGTGGACAGCATGGCAGTGTGTGGAGCTGCACTCTGTTTAATCAGGCTACACATTACATGTGTTCCAGCTCTGGCATACTCCTGGTGAGGTACTGTTGTGGACTTTACAGGTGCTGGATGTGTCTGCATGAGGTACACCCCACAGGGGCTGTTGTGGTCATTTCTAATGCTGATGAAAGATAACTGCAGAACCACAATGACCTCCTTAGCTAGATGTCAGACAGCATGGACCATGCAATCACAAATAAAAACAGGACCCTCTCCACAAAGGAAAAGTGTCCTGTCTGGTGGACCCCAGCCATAAACAAACTGTATGACAGATGAGGGTTACTAATGCAAGACAGAACTACATCTCCAAAAGGGAAGACAGCTGTGATCAGCACTAGTAGAAAGCTACATTATCTCATAAATACATGCAAGGTCAACTTGGGGACATAAATCACCAAAGACAATGAAGGTAACCACACTGCTTTCTTCAGTTATGTCAGACACCTGGTTGTGAACCCTCAGATATGCTCAGAGTTGGTACACAACAACATATATTCCAGTGACCTGACAGATATTGGCAACATTCCGGCGGACAGCTTCAGTGCGATTTACCCCCTCCCTCACCCCCAAAGAAGATAGTTATCACTGCTGTATGTAACCTCACTGTCATCTTGGATGTCCATGTGAGAGCCGCACTCAGCAAAGACAAGTACACAGCATCCATGGGACCTGCTGGTATCTCCGGTTGCATGCTATGTGAACTCCAGAAGGGGCTGGACCCGTATATACAACTGCTATTTAACCTTAGTCTTGCTACAGGATATGTACCTGAACACTGGCATACGGCAACAGTGGTCCCACTCCACAAAGGAGATGCCTCCACAGACCATGGCAACTACCACCACAAAAGCTTAACCAGCCTTGTCTGCAAAGATATGGGAAGAGTCATTATGGAGCTCTTACACAGACACATTACTGACCTACGGACCCTTGTTCCCACCTAGTTCAGCTTTGTACGGGGCAGATCCTGCCTTTTGCACCTAGTTGACTTCTATGAAACTGTCAGTAGGGCCATCGATGAGGGCTACGCAGTCCACACAGCCTACCTGCACTTGGCTAAGGCCTGTGACACAATACCACACTCAGGCATCATAGCCAAGCTCAACAGCTGACATATAACAGCATATGTCGCAGGATAGGTTGCAAAATGGCTAAGAAACAGAACCCATAAAGTCAACATTGCAGGTGCCTTGTCAGATTCGAAGCCAGTCACAGGTGGTGTCCCACAAGGATGTGTCCTGGGACCCCTCTTAATTGGTATTCACTTTTCAGATGTGAAAGCAAACATAGGGGGGTTGTGGCTGACTAAGTTTGCAGATGACTGCAACCTAGGCACCATAGTGAATACATCAGCCGGCACACACATACTACAGAATGCCGTCACAAAGGCGGATAGCTGGTGCCAGACGCATGGCCTGAAACTGAATGCAACTGATGTGTATTTATCCCCTTTGGGAGGAACGAAGTACCCACAGATCAATACATAGACAGCAACCCACTGAGCACAGACAACAAATCAGACACCTGGGGACACATGTAGATAGTGACATCTCTTTTGACACCCCTGTTGCCAAAGTGGTTAGGAAGACTTTCTATCTTGCCCACCTTATCATGGAGGTTTTTCCATCAAGATCATAGGAGGTCATTGTTCCACTATCCTTCTCCCTTATCAGGCCCATGATTGAATACAAAGCCCCATATGGTATGTACCTCGCCCAGCAATTGCAACAGCTGGAGACACCCCAAATGTACCTACCATGAAGATCAGGGTTCTTCAACACATGTCATATGCTTCCAGAATAGAGGAAATCCAGCTTTGTTCAGTGTCATACCGCATACTTACAGGTGATCTATGCCTGACATACAAGACCATGTCCAATCAGGATTTGGTGGACATGCTCCACTGCAAGCAATCCAAATCCACCAGAGCCATGAGAGCTGAGGATTTGAACCTCAGCACATACATGTATAGGACATGCTGGAGGGACAGAGTCATAACTCAGAGGCATCTCACACTCTAGCAGAGTATCCCAGTTCATGTTTGACAGAGTCCCTCACTGACTCTCTTCAGGAGACATCTGGACAACTGCATATGAGACGGAGGCACAGACTAGACAGAGGCACAGTCATGTTATTCAATTACGTAAGGGGTCATAATGTGTCACTACTAAGTCAGAGGCACAATATTCAGAATCTATTCTGTACACTTATTACCACTATAAGGGGTGGCAATAGCCACATCACTATGGCTAGGCTTATACATGCACTAGGGCAGATAGCCTAGTAGTAGACTATGACACTATGAAACACCGGTGTATGTGTAGGTATTGTCAATCAAACACTATGATGTGGTTTGGGGGGCTTGATATCTCCCTGTATTCCAACATTGTTTTGTCTATTCCTTCTAGCATGTCTAGGGATCAGTTGCTAGTGTCCTCTCCTGCTCAGCTGGTGAACCTGGGAATATTGAGTCAATGTTACACTTGCCTCATGTACACTGACAACCCTCTCCTTCTCCCATAAAACACACATACATGTGAGAGATGCAACTATATAGCCAAAGTGGAGGCTGAGCTCTCTCAACATAGGACTAGCAAGACCAGAGAGAAGGTGAAGGTAACCACACACATCACAAATCCAGTCTCATATGGCACTATCACAACTTAAGATCATACACATAGACACACAGAGACATACTCGGAGGCTCTGATCAGAATTCTACCAAAACGGCAGTGGCCACCATAGCAGACACTCACACAACTGCCTCCACAGGGCACAGCACATGCAACACATTGACCACAGAGTCGGTGTGCCAAACAGTCACAGCCCTTAAGGCCAAACACAATGCCAGACACACTTGTCATAGGTGACTCCATAGTCAGACACACTGACGTCCCGCTCACCAGATCGGGTACGGAGGAGGTCACAGTCAGCTGCCTATCGGGCAATGGAATCCACCACATAATGCAAGCACTCAGGTCACTCCACTGCAAGTACAAGTCTGACCCAGTCATTATCCATGCTGGTGTGAACGACCTGAGATGTACCTCCCTGGACTACATGGAAAGAGACATAGAGGATCCCTCTGATTATGTAGGCCAGGCAGGTGTGACCCTGACCTTCAGCTGTATCCTACCTTCACCAAGTATGATGCCACATAAACAGAGACAAGATGATCAGCTGTAATATTTTGCTTAAACTATGGTGTCATTCAAAGGGGGTCCAATGTCTGTCTGCCTGGGATGACATGCTGGACAGGCCACGGTGATTTGCAAGGGACAGCTTGCACCTGTCACCCCTGGGCTTCTGGATTTTGGATGATGCTCTTGCCACCCCCATTGTGCCTTTTTTATGCAAGATTCAGATTCTACACCTACCACCCTAGAACACAGTAAAGGAAAGACACTAAGGGTAATGCTGCTCAATGCCAGAGGTCTCAACCTCAAGCTGCACACACTCTATGCCCTTCTCAGTATGTAGCACATTGATGTCTGTGCTGTGCCTGAAACCTGGTTCACAGCTTCTGATAGCACCCCGGCACTATCGGGTGTTACCTCATATCATGCGTTCCGGCACCAGAATCCGGACAACACCAAGAAGGATGGTGGGTGTCCATATTCATCAAGGACACCCTCACCTCATGGTCGGTGGCAACACACGATGCATCGGAGAACATCCAGGTGCAAGTGACCGTAGGCAAGACTGCTCTGCAGTTTGTAGCATGTTACATGCCACCCTCTCAAACTCAGGTACCTCACACAGCTATCCTGCAAACACTGAAGGGGATAAATGTATCTCCAAAAACCATCCTACTGGGTGATTCCAACTATCCACATATAGACTGGGATCACTAATCAAGCCACAACACTCTAACACAAAGGTTCCAAGAGTTCATACACTCAAATGCCATGGAACAACTGGTCCCAATCCCCACAAGTGGAGGCAACATACTAGAACTCATCATCATGAACATGGGGTCACACTGTTCAACACCAGAAGTATACCCATCATTGGTGAGATCAGATCATGGACTACTCTCAGTGCGAGTCCACATCCCACCCACACCCCAGATAGAAAAACAAACAGTGAAGACCTTCTCAAATGCCGACTTCACATTTCTAAGGACTGGTGTGGTCTCTTTCAAGGCCCCCAAGTCAGCGGACACCATTACCCAAGCCACTGTATCACTTGGAAATGCCTTCTACCAGCACCTCCAGGACTGCATGGATCAGGCAATCCCAAACAAAACAAAGACTCTTTGTACCACAGGCAAGCATCCAGTCTGGTGGACCCTAACCATAAACAAGCTCTACAACACAAGGAAGGAGCTACTATGAGATAGAGCGTAATCCGTAGGAGGGAAGACACCCCTGCTCATTGTGAGTAAAACACTGGGTTCCCCCATACAATCATCCGAGGCAAGTTTTGAGAGTAAACCCACTCAGGACTCAAGGGACAATCATGAGGCCTTTTTTACCTATGTTTGAAACCTGGGAGGGAACTCCCAGATATGCTCAGAATTAGTTTGGAATGATGTAGATATCACTGCACCTACAGACATTGCCAACATACTGGCTGACAGTTTCAGTGCAGATTTCTCACCCCCCCTTCCCCCAACTGGAGGGGTATCTACACCAGAGGATTGTAGCCCCCCAAACATCTCCAATGCTGGGGTGGGAATTGCTCTATCCAAGGCGGAAAACACTTTATCCATGGGACCAGATGGTGTCCCCATTTGTGTGCTCCATGAACTCAATGAGTAATTACACCCACAGTTAGGGCAGCTGTTTAATCTTAGCCTCACCTCAGGATATGTGCCCAAGGAGTGACATACGGCAATGGTGGACCCACTTCACAAAGGAGGTGCCTCCACCAACCCCAGAAACTACCATCCCATCAGCTTGACAAGCCTGTTCTGCTAAGCTATGGAGAGGATCATAATGGGAATTATAAATGAAGACATAGGGGACCTGCAGACATTGGATCCAATCCAGTTTGGCTTTGTCAAGGGCAGATCATGCCTTTTAAACTTGGTTGACTTTTCAAGACAGTCACCCAGGCCATTGACGTGGGCAAGGCAGTCCACACAGCCTACCTTGACCTGGCAAAGGCTTTCGACACAATACCCCACTCAGGTATCATTGAAAACATCACCAGCTTAATTGTGAACCCATACATCACAGCATGGGTTGCAAACTGGCTAAGTGACGGAACACACAGGGTCAAAGTTGCTGGTGCCATGTCACACTCCACAGCTGTCACAAGTGGTGTCCCACAGGGCTCAGTCCTGGGCCCACATTTGTTCAGCATCTACTTTTCAGAAGTACGAGCAAACACAGGAGGATTATGGCTGACAAAGTTTGAAGATGACTGCAAACTGGGAAGCATAGTTGGAAACCCATCTGACACAGACATCCTTCAGAAGGGTCTCATAGACACGGATAACTGGTGCCAGAGCCATGGCCTTACATTAAACACAAAACAATGCATAGCCATACCCTTCAGGAAGAACAAGGTTACCACTAGTTCCCATCTAGGTGGCAATCCTCTAAGCACAGAGGAGGTTATCAGGGACCTGGGCACCCAGGTTGACAGTAACCTTTTGTTTGACACTCACATTGCCAGGGTAGTTTGGAAGATCTTCTACATTGGCCACCTCATCATGCAGGGATTCACATCTAGATCAAGGGAGGTCATTGTTCCCCTGTACTCATCACTCATCAGACCAATGATTGCATACAATGCCCCATTCAGAATGTATCTGACCCAACACCTGCGGCAATTGGATGGGCCCACAAATTCCTCAACAGGAGGTGAAAGAGTCTCAAACATATTTCTTATGCTGCCCGACTGAAGGAATTCCAGCTGTATTCAGTCGCTTACCGTCTGCTCAGAGGTGACCTGTGCCTGACATACAAGGCTATGTCCATCCCAGAATTAATGAACATGCTTCACCTCAAGACCTCTACATCCATCAGAACTACAAGGGCAGGAGACTTAAACCTCAACACAGATATTAATAGGATGTGCTGGAGGGACAGATTCATCACCCAGAGAGTCCCTATGCTGTGGAACAACATCCTGGTACATGTGAGGCTGAGCACCTCACTGGCTTTGTTCAAGTAAGATCTTGACCAATGGATGGGAGATTGCAGGTATACCCCAGGGATAACCTCAGTATCACTGCTTGACAGAGGCACAGCAAAATAATGGGCATATTATCCATCAAATTGAAGGGGTGGCAGAAGCCACAAAACTCTGGGCTAGGCTTATAAATGCCCTAGGGCAGATAGCCTAGTATGAACCTATAAACCTATTAACATAGGCCTGGGGCAGTTCCTGCTATTAGGACAGTGGTCTGCAGCAAGCTATATAGTAGTAGTCAGTTTTAGCCATTGTTTTTTGACCATGGCTATTCCATGTTGCTTCTTGTTGTGGTACAAACATGGGTGTGTGGTTATCCATGCCATTTATTGCTAGTCACCCTCATTTTTATCTTGTTCCATGTTTTTGCACATGTACATCACTGTATGAGGTGTGACCTGGTAGTGTCAGGGTGCTGATGTGGGCTTTGACCCTGTTTTCTATTACAGCACTGATATCTACATTCTCTATACTGTGTGTGTTTACACTGCACGCATCTTGATGTTTATACTTCTGGCATTGGGTAGCATTACATCTAGGTTCCTATCCCTTGTGGTACCCATGAGGTGGGTTTGTGTTTTGTGGTTTATGATTGTTGAGGGTGGATGTTAGTTGGGGTCCTCAGGTGTGCATATGGTACATGATATTACATTACTTAACACATGGCATTCATGCCTCAGGTGGTGCTGCAGGGCCGCTTCTGTCAGATGCACATACTACACTCCCTGTACATGTTTGGAAGCAGGTTGTGTCATGTTAGGCATCCCTGTTACTGTATGAGTGAGTGAGAGCGGGTATCAGTCCCAGTGTTCCTACTGACCAAGTGTATGTGCTATGCGTTGCCTCTTTGCCAAGGCCAGGGCATACTGGGCACGCCTCCTTCTGCTTACTGGGACAAGGTCAGGTTGTTCCTCCTCCGAGTCACCCCCTGCCTGTGGTGGCCTTGGCAATGGTGGGGGGATGTTTGGCCCAGCCCTGTGCTGGTCCTGCTGTAGCTGTTTCCGCAGGATCATATTATGTAGCATAGCACATATCAGGATCATTTGGGTACATGTAGTTGGTGTGTACTGCAAGGCTCCACCAGATGTGTCCAGACACCTGAACCATGACTTGAGCAGCCCAAACACACGCTCTATGACATTACGTGTTTGTGTATGTGCCTCATTATGGTGTTCCTGTTCAGGTGTGTGTGCATTTCTGATGGGTGTCATCAGCCACGGCTCAAGTGCATAACCTGCATCCCCCACTAGGTGTCCATGTGGGAAGTCCCCATTGGCAAATGATTGGTACAGCTGCATCAGATGCCAGATATGGGAATCGTGGTAGCTCCCAGGGCAGCCAGCACACGCATTCATTATTATGCCCTGGGCATCATACACGACCTGGCAGTTGATGGAGGGGTATCCCTTGCGGTTAATGTAGGCTCTACCCTGCTCACCGGCTGGTGCTTTGATGCGTATGTGAGTGCAGTCTATTGCACCCAGCACCTCAGGGTATCCTGCTATTTGCTGGAAGAGACGCATATTGCTGGCCACAACCTCACGGTCATTAGGGACATATATATGATCACTGACATGTGCTGACATGGCATCCAGGAACTGGTGCAGTACTCTGGAGGCTGATGCCTGTGATATCCCCATCATATCACCAGTTGGTCTCTGGAAGGTACCTGTTGCTAGTATTCTTAGGCCAACACATACCTTGGTTTCCACTGGGATGGGTTCCCCTCTGTTGGTTCTGTGTGTGAGATGTGGCCTGCACAGCTCAACAATCTGCTGCAGAAGGTATCTGTCCACTCTGTAGCGCTCTACTATCTCCAGCTCATGTAACCCATGGTAGGTGACCCTGGGCCTGTATACTCTTCTCCTTCTCCTCACTCTGGGTTGTCTGTCAGCATCTGCATTGTCACCACCCTCAGCAATTTGCCTATGCCTGATTATAATAGCTATGGCAGCCCCTAGCATTTCTGCTCTGAGTTCAGCTTTTTTCAGTTTTCAATTCTGATAGCTTAGTTTCTGGCAGTATCTCTTGTGAGAAACAGCCTGCACTGCTCTTTGCAGTGTTTTCAGTGCTGGGTTGGGCTTCTAGTCTGCCTGTGTAATTGCCTGCTTCTAATTGCTTCCACCAATTAACTACAGCAGTATCTTCTGGCAGTTTCCCTGTATTTTAGTTGTTTCCTGTTTCCTCTCTGTTTCCTGAGGAGGAGCAATGTGCACACCAGCTTAAACACGCTCACAGTCACTTAAACGCGCGCACACAACCCTACACGGTGTTACACGCGCGCACACATCCTTACACGGTGTGAGCTTGGCTGATTCATGTTAAAACGCGCGCACACTGCCTTACACACGTGCATGCCCGCGCAAACCGTTGTAAATGGTTTGCAACATGCTCCCACATGTTGAACCTGCCTTACACGTGCGCACACGCGCGCATGCACGTATTTCAAGAAACTTTGAGTGTAGGGATAGCGTATACCCTCAATTTCTTGACTTTCCTAGTGTTCTGTTGGGACACACCTCTCTCCCTGATGTCTGCCTGTCATCTCTTACCTTACATTGCCCTCCAATCTGGTACATTTATTACTATCCTTCCCCCCCCGTGATGTCACCTACCTCTTACTCTGTTCCTCCCCCTTCTCTAACTATTACACTACTCAGAAAGTGCTCATTACCTAGGTGGCAGTGTGATTCAGTATTGTAACCCTCATTTACATAGGATTGCCGAGTAATGACTAGTTACATGTCTTACACGGAGCTTCCCCCCTTGACAACCACTAAACGGAGGCCATATTGTTTTTGGTCTGCAAGTCCCTCCATTGACATTCCATGTAATACATAAATCCCACAACTGTGGGCTTATAAGCTTCGGTTTTTAGTTTTAGGTAGCGCACCCCGTTTGCACGGGTGTGCGCTGCAGTTAAACCCAGAAATCCCGTGGAAAAAAAAAAAGTTATATAACTTATTTTTGCAACAGTTTTTCATGCCAATGGCCACATATGCACCCTTTTTTTGGAGCTGACATAGCTCCATTTTTAATTTTGCAGAAATGTACTCAGTTGTCAGCTGAGTACATTTCTTCAGCTAACACGTCCGTTACACGGACTGGTTTCGGCTTCGTGGATCGCTCAAATACCTCATTTGCATATCTTTAAGCTGCAAATGAGGTATTGAGCATTTCCACGCCCAGTCCGTGTAAGAGACGTGTTAGCTGTCTCTTACACGGAGATCTCAGTTGATTTTTAGAAACTGTCTCGCTATGTTAAAGGAGTTTAACATAGCGAGATAGCTTTAAAAGCTTTAAATAGGTTTAACATAGCGAGACAGCTTTAAGAAAAGCAACTGAGATTCTCCGTTGCTTTTTAAAAGCTGTCTCGCTATGTTAAACTCCTTTAACATAGTGAGACACTTTGTAAAAAGCAACAAAGATCTTACTTTGTGTACCAAGTCTAT
>NC_056731.1:1245196933-1245232783 GCF_019279795.1 Protopterus annectens | reverse complement strand
TCACCAGTTCCTCCACCACACCTGTGTTCAACTTACACGCGTAACTTCTAATATGCACTTGTTATCGCAGCCAAGACACAACTCGAAACATTGCCCTCTCCATAGCGTTAGGAACCCTACACATATGTTGTCCCACCTCGTGTATTCCCAGGCTCTCCCACCATTTAGTCTTTGAACATACCTGCCCTTGCTTGTGTAATGGTTGGAGGGCGTAACACTCTTATTAATTTTTGCGTAGTCCCAGCAGGACTATCCTCTGTGTGTAAAGTAGACTGAGCAATTCAACTATGTTACTCACACTGGTAATATCCTGCCTGTGGTGTGTGTAGCAGTGCTTTTCTCACTCTTGGCCAGAGTGATATGACAGCACTCTATGATACTGTAGTTGCTGTTGATTCCCTTCTCATCCCTTGTCTATGCTTTATTGTTACGATGTTCATTCGTCATCTCTATATATATATATATATGTATGTATATATATATATATATATATATATATATATATATATATATATATATATATATATATATAATATGTGTGTGTGTGTATGTATATATATATATATATATATATATATATATATATATATATATATATATATATATATATATATATATACACATATATATATATATATATATATATATATATATATATATATAATGTGTGTGTGTGTGTGTGTATGTGTGTATATATATATATATATATATATATATATATATATATATATATGTGTGTGTGTGTGTGTGTGTGTGTGTGTGTGTGTGTTTGTGTATATATATATATATATATATATATATATATATATATATAGATATATATATATATATGTGTATATATGTGGGCATATATGTATATATATATATATATATATATATATATATATATATATATATATATATAGATATATATAATATATATCTATATATATATTACATCTGTACATACTCATATACAATTCCTATGCTGGGCGCTGCTTACACCCACACAAGCGCAGTCACATATGCTTACTCTTTGTTATATATGTTTACTGCTGCTTATTTGTGCTTACTTGTGCCTTATTCATTATAACAGTACCCCTTTGATTGAAATTATCTGGTTAAAGGTCCCATGAGATACTCAAGTTCACTTTTACATGTTATTATGTCGTTTGTACAGCAGGACGACATTCATTTCACAAGGAAAATGATATGTGCTATAGTCAAACTTGAACCTTGAATGCCTGTTCATTAAGTGGATGCTCTAACCACTACACTATTCGTATGCTGCTTCATTTATATGTATACCCATAGTTCATAGTTATCCGTACACACGCCTCAACACATCACTGACACAACAGGCATCCATTCTCCAGTTAGGAAAACCGCACCAGTACACATGCACTATTCCCTACTGCTCTGTGCCCATCCTACATGTTGTCAAACTCCAAGTATATTCAAACGTCCCAAGCATATAGTCCTGGGACATATGTTCATATAATGGTCAGGGTGTTTATTAAGTGTTTTGGTTTGGCTTGTCTGAATGGTGATTGGGACTGCCCTATATCTGTTTGAAAGTCAGACTTAGTATGTGCACACTGTTAGTTCCACTGTTAGCATCCTACATGTGGTTTGCTCTTCTCTGGGCGTATTGATATGACAGCACTAAATACTATGGGGGTTTCCACTGCTGTTTCCCTTCACATTTGTTAGGACTGCTTTATTGTGTCCATGTTCATTCTTCATGTATATTTATATATATATAGATATATATATATATATATATATATATATATATATATATATATATATATATATATATATATATATATATATATATATATATATATATATATATATATATATATACAATATAACTCTCTCTAGAATGTGTAAAAATCTGTTAACCAGTTTACTGTGTAATTTAATTTAATCCTGACTTGTGCTCAGGATTAACTGTAACCTGTGGAACTTGTTTAACTTGCTTACTTATGTAATCTCTGTAAATAGTCTGTTTGTAATATGTAATGCTGGTATTATTTAATGCTGTATCTGCTTATCCTTGGAGCTTTTCTCCCCCGGGCCTCAGCTGAAAATGGACATGCATCCAGTCAGACTATCCTGGTCAACAAATGTAAAATAAAAAATAAATATATATATATGTCTGTCTGTACGTTTACATTTATATACACCTACATGCATTTTTACATTTCCCATACTGTTAAATGACCACCAGTTACCGTCGCACATACCTGTGTATGAGTTGCCATAATCTCCCTATTTCTGACTGCCAGATGGGGAAGCTTCATGGGAACATGTGAAAGGTATTTATTCCCAATAATGCACGTGGGGAGATGTGCATCAAGGTCAGGTGTTTAATCCCGGGTCGTAGGTTCTGCAGGACTAGCTGGAGGCTGAGCAGGGTTGTGGTCAGGTACTGCTAATCTGAGTTGTGCCCGGTAGGGTTGCCACCTTTTCAAATGCCCACAGTGGGACATGTTTTGTGCAAACGTCAGAGTTTGCAAGGCAAAACATACCCACAGACAGTACATAAGACAGAACTTCACTGTTTTGCCTACATAAATGCTTATTCTTGTAGCACTTTAGTTGCTTATTCTGTTCCTTATAACATTTAGGTGTTTCAGAAACAGAATGACTGTTTTATGCAACTATTACATTAAATATAGGAAATATGTTTGTCCTAATATCTCAGGACATTTGCCATTTTTCCAATTTTTATGCAGGACACATCTGGCCAAGGAGGGACTGTCCCTCGCAAAGTGGGACAGGTGGTAGCCCTAGTGCCTGGATGTCAACGGGGGTGGACATTGTGTTATGCCACAAAGTCTAATCTTCAGAACAGACACTTATCCCATAAGGTATGTCCAAAAATTGTAAACGACGGACCCCATTCAGCTGGCTATTCGAAAATGTGGTAGGGTCATGTATGCATGGGATACCTAGTTTGCATGCCTGAGACTGCCTAGGGTGCAACTGCCTACTAGATGTGGGTAGGGGTCACTATGTTCAGATATGGCTGCGCCAAGCTAGCAGCCCATGTATGGGTGGTTTTGGTGGACATTATGCAAGGGGGGGGTGTGCTGTGGAGAGGATGATGGGTATTTAATTATGTATCCAGGTGTGTTGGGGTTGGATGGCTCGGTTCAGGCTAGACCATTATGTGGACGTGAGCCGGTAACGTTTCTGTACATGTCTATCGCACATTTTAATGTTCATATGTTTGTGGGATTGTGTTCTGCAGCATGGCCTGTCAGGTTGTATTGCGGATGCAAATGTTTATTCTTTGGTTTCATTTCTGATTCACCCACTGCTCCCTCATACATATATATAATACATTAACAATTGCTAGTGATTATTTTTAATAAAAAAAAAAAAAAAAAAAACAAATTAAAGATTGCTGCAGTTGATTCTAAGTTTTTTTGTGGTTCCAGTTTCAGATTTGATTCATCACACATTTGTACACTTGTTACTCATATCATGCATATTGATGAAAGGTATAAAAGAATGAACTCATGTATGACTCATAGGCATAATAACCAGCATGGGTATTTTAAACATTTAGAGTACTATTAAATTACTTTTTAAATGCATAGTGTGTTGGAGTGTTAAGGGGCAGATGCTATTCTCCACCTCTCTACTAAACAGAGATGATAATATAGTGGTAAATAACTTGGTGTTATTACCTGTGTATAAAATAGCATGCCCTGGTTGATACCCATGTAGTGATATCAGTCTAGCAGAAACATTAAACAGCAGCTGTCTTGTTTTCTTCAGTTAGTGGCTTATGCAGGTTCTTCAGTTTGCAGAATAGAGATAACAGTTTTAGTGGCTAGATGTCTTTATGCTGGCAATGCTTGATTCACAAAGGGCACTCTGAATGGTGTGTACTGTTTGGAAAATAAATTAGTTTTAATTGTATAATTGTTATTGCTAAATTCTTGTGGCCTCAGCGATGAAGAAGTAGATGGGAAAGCCGTAACAAAATTAAATTTGTTCTTGCTGTATACGTTCTACAAGTGCAATCCTTTCTAAAAGAATAATTTCTGTTTTGGCAGGCATCCAGCCTACTTCCCATATTGTTTGCAAAATGTCTGCATCCCAACTGGGTGATGAGCCCTACAGGAAGGGAAATTCTATATTTCTATTCTTTATTTTTATTTATGGAATGTGATGCTTCCTGCAGAAGAAATTCCTCTTTCTGCATGGATCCTGTCTGCTTGCCAGTCACATATGATTGTAGGAGTTCTGAATATATTTTATTGTCAAGTTCCTGTAGTACTGATACTTCATGCAAGAGACTCTGAGCTCAGGACACCTAAGTCCTTCAGAAAATGAAGAAACATATCTTATTGAACTTTGATTTGATGATTTTTAACCACTAATCAAAAAAGTGAACTTTGTCTAGTAAGTATGAGGAAGACAAACAGTGTATCCCCCATTTTAGGTTGACCCCCTCGTACCTCTTTAACTTTATAAAGTATTCTTAAAGCTATAAAACTTTTAAGTCGCTTTTTTTAAGTTACAGAACAAAACCATCATTAGAACCATGACCTTCTTTCTCTACTTCTTTTACATGACCAAAATATAAAAAAACTGTATTCCCAGTTTGTTAAATACATTCTAATATCAACCTTTCAAATTGTCTTTGGACAAGTGAATGTTTCCTGCTGGTAGCAATTTAGCTTGCAATAAAAGTCGACATGAATACTGTTTATTATCTTTAGTGATGTGGTGAGCCTTCTGAAACATCTAAAATCAACTCTGCATGGGTGAATTTGTTCTGAGTACAGGTTCCCTTCATCAGTGTGCTTTCTTGTCTAATACAGTTTTATATGTATCACCACTTTCATTATTTTTGACATTCATTTTGTTACAATCAATGTATGTCCATATAAGTTCTCTTGTCTGTACATTTTTTGTTTCAGTCTCTAAGGATGCATCTGCAACATCTTCTAATAGCACTTGTCTCCATTCTAAAGATACAGTGAATATGTATACATAAGCTGAAATGTCTATTCCAACATTTTTCAGTTAAAAAGATCTGACTTATGCATGAGTCATTATGTAATAAAATACAAGTTAGCAAGAAATCCAAAAATGATATTGGCCTTTGACTCTCACCTTAGTAACTCGAAAGTGAAAGAAATAAGCAGTGTATTTCAGCATGCCCCTGTCATTCATAGTCTTGATCCCCCCATAGCCTTGATCCCCCCAAGCACACCTTGCTCTTTGTAATCACAAAAAAGGCAAAATAAATAAATAAATACATTGATCATTGTGTATTGTCACAATTGTCTATAGAGTTATCTGGTCTGCTGCAAGTAATTATGAGGATTTCTTCAAAAGAAAAATGTACCTGAGATCAGCTGAAAGAAAGAATGGCCTCAGTAATGTACTTCAACTTGCTGCTACCAGCTACATATGTAATAATATCTCTCAACTTTACAGATTTTCACAGAATATCTAGATTTTTGCCTCATATTTTTGGTCCATTTTTCATAACATTGTAGTTTTCTGGAAAATAAGTGGCAAATCATTAAAGACTGAACTTAGAAAATGACAGACATTTGAGTTTTAGACTTCATACTCTTTAGAAAATTAATGTAATGCATAACCTGTCATTCTATCAACTTTCTAAGTTTATAAGAGCAATATTTAAAAATTGTCCCTATTTTTGGGCTGTTTCCCCAATTTTATTTATAGCTTTGTCCAGGTTTCTTGCTCTAAGAGGTTGAGAGGTATGTGTGTAATGCCTTCACCCCCCCCCCCAAAAAAAACATATCTTTGATAAGTTTCCTTTGATCACATAACTGCCATTTGGTTTAATACACAGTCTGTCCTCCCAAAAAAATTGCTGCTTTTGATGATAGCCTGTGAGAACACAAAGAAAGTGAATGAAAGTCTGGTAATGGCCATAGAAATGTATTTCGGTTTGATAGCCACGTACTCTCACCCTAGTCACTGCAATTATATAAAGCAAATAAACAAAAACATGAATAGGCAGATACTGTTATGAGCAACTTTCTAACTTTTGATTAAGTTATAGAATGTTAACTGGCATATTATCATACAAATGTGGTTGAACATCCTACAACGTAGATGGTAAAACATATCAACTCAAGACCATCAACAGAAAAGATAAAAAACACATGGAACAGTGAGGTGGAGCCACACAGCACATATTATTGTAAGTGTGTAAGTTAAGGAAGACTTTTGCAGGTGCTGCTAGCAAACTTGCTCATTAGCATAGTGGTTATGGCTGTGGACTATGAAAACATATATCTGGGGTTTGGATCCCATAAAACTATGTATGCTTTTTCTTATGTTGTACCATTATGTGGACATGTGGAGCCATTCAATATTATGATTGCATCTAGGGACTCTAAACTTTGTGTTTGTGCTGTTTAGGGTCCCTATTAATTATTCAAACATTTCAAAGTTAAACACAAGAACCAAGAGTCAGCCACTGATAAAGGTAACTGCCAGATAAACACCGAAAATCCAAAGCATAAAAATTGGCAGGGCCAGATAAACACCAAAAATCCAAAGCATAAAAATTGGCAGGACCAGATAAACAATGAACTTTTCAAAGTTCGAATGTCATATGGTCAACACCACATGATCGAACTTTGAAAAGTTCAAAGGTTAAAAGCAATGGCTCCGTATGGTGCAGAATGGGAACATTTCCTTTTTCTGCACTGAAGTGCAATCTCGGAGTTGGTATATTTAAGTAGGGAGATGTGGGGGGGGGTGCAGGAGGGATTGCCCCCGTGTTCAGGTAAGTTTTTTTTTTTTTAATTATATTTTAAAAGTTTCAAACTTCACTCATATGTTGTCGAACATATGAGGTTCAAAGTTTTTAAACTTAGAATAAATAATATAGACCCATATTTTATGCTGCTGGAGGAAACTTTTGAAGGGGACTTAGTGCCAGAGCTAGAAGTTTGTGCTGTTGTCCTGTCCCCCCTTAAATAACTACACTACACACAAAAAGACATTGGACGACCTTTATTAAAATGTATTATACAATGAACTATGTACACAAAAACCAACATTAATTAACTTCTTCAACAACGATGATCTCTGGGCAGCATCACCACTTACCCTGGACAAATGTTACCTCAAGGCAGCATACCAACTCACCTTGATACCTTCTCCACCGGGGCAGCGTACCTACTCACCCACATAAAGAGAAAGCGTACCTACTCACCTCACACCATACCAAAACCATAAACCAATACACCTTCTTTAGAGGGGGAACAGAAGAAGACAATCCTGTCCCTCTTCTCCACCTCAAATTGCCCACCTCCACCATCCATATATAAAAGAGGAGGTTGGGAGGGCCACCAACTCACGCCAAATGTGCCTACTTCCTCTAATCCCAAACCCTTAGTACTGTCAGAAGTCCCACCTACTCCTACCTCACTTCCTTTTACATCTCCCTCTCTCCTTAACCCTTTCACCACCACAAACCCACTATCCTAGCCAACTGCAATCCTTACCTTCCTTTCTACCACTATACCCTTCCCACACCCCTTTACTCCCTTACTAGAGGGACCGGGACAACTTAGTTTGTCCCAAACTGCATTTGTCCTGCCCCTCCTTAAATAACTACACTACACACAAAAAGACATTTGACGACCTTTATTAAAATGTATTATACAATGAACTATGTACACAAAAACCAACATTAATTAACTTCTTCAACAACGATGATCTCCAGGCAACGTCAACACTCACCCTGGATGAACTTTACCTCAAGGCAGCGTACCAACTCACATTGATACCTTCTCCACCGGGGCAACATACCTACTCACCCACATAAAGAGGCAGCGTACCTACTCACCTCACACCATACCAAAACCATAAACCAATACACCTTCTTTAGAGGGGGAACAGAAGAGGACAATCCTGTTCTCAGGCTGTTCCCCCTCCTAAACCTTAGCTGCAATCATATCCTCTAAAAAGAGTTTCAGATGCAAATGAGAAAGATCCAGACCCACATCATTAAGGTGTACTCCATCCGTCTGATACCAAGACTCCTCTCCATCCCCAAAATCTCTATGGTCAATAGTATGCATCCCCAAAATCCTTAATTGCCTAGCCAACCTTTGATTCACACACCTTCTAACCCTTTCAATCGCCTTATGACTATATGCAGCCCTCCAACACAAATGCGGAACCAACTCTGACCACACAATTTCCACACCTAGGTACAATGCCTGTAATCTCATCAAATCTTGCAACTTAATGTCCACCAATTGTTTTTTAGGAACAATGCCTATGCCATTACCCCTTAAATGAATGACCAGTATACATGGACAACCCGCCTTCAGTTTAGCCTTCTCAAATTCATGTAACAACCCATCTCACCTAAGCCCCCTAACACCATGCCAGGACACTGACCACCCTAAATGTGCTAAACCCAAATTTACCCCATCATCCCTAACTAAAGCACACTTCTCTGCTCAGTGGATGAACGAATGCCCCAAGATGATAATGTGCTTCCCTAAAAGAAAAGAAGAAAAATTAATCATCAGATCACAACTTATCTAATATAAGACAAAAATGCATTTGAAGACCACCTCTCCACCCTTTTAATCAATTCAATAGAACTACCCTCTCTTGCTAAATCTGAAGCCCTACCTATCCTGAAGGAATGAGCTGCAAACCTCTCCACCGGAAATCCCATACAACGTAAAACCTTCCTCACCAAAAGTATGAATCTACTACTCAACAAAACCTTCCCATCCACTGAACAAAAAATTAACTGATCCACACTCCCCTTTCACCTCCTCACAAATTCTTTTGCCCACATTACTGGACAAATGCAATGATTCCTGTCAAATTTACACACCACCACACATCCCCTACCCAACTGATCTGTCTTACTCCTCCTTAATGCAATAGTAACCTCGCCCTCACCTATAATGACATCCTTCCAATATAATGAGCCTAACAACTCTGAAATACGAAACGCGCCAAAATATAACCATGTACATAACGTACCCCACATAAAATAATCCATAGACCCCTTTTGCAACAAACCTAACCTTTTCAACAAGACTTTCAATATAACCCTCGTAATTGGCCATCTAGTATCCTTACGTTCCACCACCATTCTACCCCATCCCCTTAATATATGCCCTAACGTCCAAGACTTAGTGAAATCCTGCAACCTTGCTACCTTAGCAAAAATACTAATCACCACCAAATCCACCTTAACCATTTGCAAAGCCCTGCCTAACCCCCAAGCACGAGCTACATATCGCAGTAGTAATTCCTCTGACATTCCCCTTCCTCCTCTGGCAGCTGCAAAATAAACTGATTAAAATCAGAAAGAGCCCTACCATACACCTTCCTTGTAGAAGGGGCTCAGGAATGCCATACCAACCACCTGGCTATATCGACCCAAGATTCCACACCTCCTCTGGCAGGATTTCTGGCACCTCCTCCGCCCATGGAACCAACCCTCAAAACCTGCAAAACTGGAATCGGGACAAACTATCAGCAATCTCATTCCTTACACCAGGCACATGCACTCCTGTAAAAGAAAAATTTATTAGAAGGCTCTGCAAAACCAATTTATGTAATACCAACAATAATAAGCCCGACTTAGCTGTCTTCTTTTGCAATACCCTCACTACAGCCATATTGTCTGAGTGACAAACTACTCGTTTGCCCCTCAATTGCTCCTTCCACACCGCCGAAGCTGCCCATATAGACATCAATTCCAGAAAGGCCATGTCCTGCTTCCATACCTCCTCTCAATCCCAAGGCCGTTCAGCCACAAACCACCGACCCCTAAAATAAGCCCCCATGCCTGCACTCCCAGCTGCATCTGTAAACAACTGAAGTTCCTCTTGCCCCACCCAGTCTGACTGCGAAAACAATATCCCATTAAATTGTTGCAAAAACCCATTCCACAGCCCCAAGTCCTCCCGCACCAATTGGGTTACCCTAACCCAATGGTGTTTGCTCTTACCCCCTTTCAGCAAGTACACCAGTGACCTATAAAAAGCTTGCCCTGGGTGTACTGCTCGACAGGCAAAATTCAAAAGCCCCAGCAACTCTATAACTGAATGAATCCAAATCTTATCCTTACCCAATACCGAATATATCACCAACCTAAGCCTCTCTATTTTATTCTCTGGTAAACAAAACCATCCCCGCTCCTCATGAACTGTTAATCCAAGAAATTCTAATGCCCTTGCCAGACCCTCCATCTTATGCTGAGCCAATGGTACCCTAACTCCTCACACATGACCATAAACTCCCGCAAACCCTCCTGTGCTCCTACCTTTCCTTCACCCACCAACAGAAAATCATCTAAATAATGCACTGCCTTTTGCGTCCCTGCTTTTTGCTGCCAAATCCAATGCAATACTGTACTGAACTTCTCAAAAGTCACACATGCCACTGAACAACCCATGGGCATAGCTTTATCAAAGTAGTACTTATCGCCTACCCGCATCACCAATAGTGGCCAATCCTACCTCCTAATAGGCAACAATCGAAAAGCCGACTCAATGTCGACCTTAACCAACCATGGCTCTCTAAATTCCCTAATCACTTTTACTGCATCATCTAAGGAAGCGTAATGCACCCTAACCTCCTCTTCTGCAATAAAATCATTTACTGAATTCCCTTCTGGATAAGACAAGTGATGTATCACTCTGAATTCCCCTTCTCGCTTCTTCGGCACCAACCCCAAAGGTGACACCCTGTAAGTACTAAAAGGCGGACTGTCAAAAGGACCCAATAAACGCCCTGCCCTACTCTCTTTCTCCAATAAAGCCTCCAAGATGTCCTCTTTACCTTGAACAGATCATAAATTCTTGCAACCCCCCACCCCTTCCCACTGTGGACTTAATAGTAAACCCCAATTGAAAACCCTGTATTATCTCCTCTTTGATGGCCAAGCCAGGAAAGCGATGAAGCTTATCCCAGAGAATCTCCACCTTAATAGGGAATGGCGCACCTCCCTCTATTGCCTCTAAAGAACCTGAGTCCAAATCCCCAGGACCCATGAAAATTACCCCTCCCCTGAGCCAGCTGAAAGCCTTTCTCACCAAAACCACCTTCATGACCCATCACATTGGAGTTCCAGGACAAATCCTGCCAACCACAGCTAGTGGCCGAATGACCCCCTCCACATCTCGAACAAACATAGGCAAATTTGCACCCCACCCATGAACATGAGCCACTATTAAATGACCAACACACACCCGCTGTTTCCGGTCCACTCAGCCTTCTGTTAGAGCCCATGTAACTATCCATCATCGTAGCCAACCATAGATCTGGGTGACACACTTCCCAACAAAGTGACTGGTCCACAGCCTTCCATTTGCAGAAATGCTGATCATGCCAGAGCCACACATTACCCGGCCTTAACCGCTGCACCTCACGAATTATAAGGAAATAGCCTAGCTTTGTTAGAGCCAAGGACCCGTCCTTCTCCAGCTGCACTGCCATAAAATAAATAAAGCAAACCACCCAATTATCCCATGTCCTAGGGCAAAGCTTACCTACCCTTTGCCTACCCAATGCTGCTAAGGCCGCTAACAGGTCCTTACTGTTAGAGGACTCTGCTTCTATTAGCCATTGGACCCCTTCCACATCAATCAGCTCAAACAAATCTGCATACTCCCCTTTCCAAATTTTTTCTTTAACCGGACCTGAAATATGAGGAGTCATAATAACTGCTCCTGTCCCCTGCCCCAAAGACTGGGTAGCCAACCAATCCCCAGGCCGCAGCCCAAAATCAAAGCCTACCTCTGAGCCCAAGCCCAAACTGTCCCTGAAATCCCCACCCCTCGTCGCATCTCTAACCGGGTACCTGGCACCCTGTGCTAGCTGCCTCTGCACCTCCTCTATCCCTTGCACACTGCCCCCGAGATCCCCAACTGCCAAGTCGTCATCCCTCCCCACCCCACCATCCTCAACCCCTAGGTCCCCCGACAATGCTGTTGCAATAAAACCATTATCTGCACCTTTGTCTTGTGATGTGCTGGGAACTGGAGTCTCCACTGCCATCCCCTGCTGCGATGCCTGCTGCTTTTCCCCCCCGGCTGGGGTTCTCACCACTGAGCGTTGCCTCTTCTGACCTGGGGTCTGCTCAGGTTCCTGCACCACCTTCGATGTTGTTGCCTCCTGGAACAACTCCTCTGCCTGGGCCATGATTGCTTGCCACCTCTGCCTCAGCTCTGGTAATTTGGCCATCTGAAAAAGAGAAACAAAATATTAGCACTATTCTATAAGCCCGACTTCCCTAATCCCCCCAAACCCCTGGTATTGCTTTGCCCTGCACCTTAACTTATCCCTGCCTGCCCACCATCACCTTTCAGCCCTCCTGTCAGCCATCTCCTACCATTAGTACCCCATCCTACCCTAGCATATCCCCTATCAATACCCCCCATTTATCCATGAGAGAAAAAAAAAATATATATATATATATATATATATATATATATATATATATATATATTAATTAATTAATTAATTAATTAATCAGTTAATCAATTAATTAATTAAGTCCCTCTAACTATCTCCCTATCACTCAGCCACCCAATCCCCTCACCATTCACACAAACAAGGCTAAACACACTTACCTTCCCTCCCAGCACGATCCTCTATCTAAGTAACGGTTCTTCCATGCAGTGCGCATGCGCAAAAAAGCACTAGGACCTAACGGCTGAAAGACTGACAGTAGCAACCCACTACACCACCAGGGAGGACAGAGAAGCCATATCACCACCACCACCACCACCACCGAAAACTGGGACAGAGGGACACCCGATCAACCACGACACCATCCTGAAGGACCAGCAACTGAGTGGCACCCATGAACCCACCAGGGAGCACGGACTGACAACTGCCACTATACCACCGATGAAGGAGATGGCGGACCCCGAACTCAAGCCGCGAACATCGGGGAAGCAACATGGACACATCGGTCCACGAACCCACCAGGGATAAGGTGGACAGGACAACCTAGATGCCATTCTGATGGGGAACCGGAGAGGCGAAAGGACAGCCACGAACCCCCCAGGGAGCGTGAACCACAAACACCACCACTACCACCAATGAAAATGGAGCTGGAAACATGCTGGACCCACGAACCCACCAGGGATAAGCTACTATACACTGAGGGACACACAGACAACTTCAACGCCATCCTGAAGGGGAACGGAAGAGCAGACGAACCCACGAACAACCCATGGAGCAGGAAGCACAAACGCCAGCACTACCACCAACAAAATGGAGCCGGGAACATGCTGGACCACCATGGAGCTGATCCGCCACTATACCCCAATGAAAACCGCAACCCATGACCACCGGAAGAACATCTACCCCAGGAACGAACATGACCAGCCTACGAACCCACCAGGGAGCATGAGGGGATGATCTACTGCTACCCTCCAACCTAACCGGGACCGGATTACAACGATGGACCCCCTTTGCCTACCACGACCACCGAGGGAACGTCTTACTGTTTTTTTTTTTTTTGGACTGTACCTCGCCCGCATGGCACCGCCGACCTGCTACCCGATGGAGCTAAGGACAGGCCAAGCCTCCCCCCATGGATGTTCCACAACCGCGTGGCCCCACCAACAAGGCCTGACGTATCCCCAGGAGACCAGCAGATGACAAGGAGCAAGGAAAACTTCACCCACCCAGGTAAGCCTAGCACTATTCCCATCCACTTCCAAAGCTACATTATTCGATATATATATATATCTATCTATATATATATATATATATATATATACAAATAAATATATATATATATATATATATATATATATATATATATATATATATATATATATTTTTTTTTAGTTATCCACCCCCACACCATTCACCCACACACACATACACACACACACACACACACACACACACACACACACACACACACACACACACACACACACACACACACACACACACAATACTCTATCACCCTTTCCTATCAGTAAGCTCAAACTATCTTCCCAGACTGCAGGCCCCCCTTTACCTAATCCCTAGAAACACCAAAGTGGGAACTGACCCAGACCGCCTAACCCTTTCTCTCCCCACCATCCAAGGCCTACTTTCATCCATGATAGCTACAGGTCGTCTGGACGTAAGCTAGTTATCATGCCACCAACTCACGCCAAATGTGCCTACTTCCTCTAATCCCAAACCCTTAGTACTGTCAGAAGTCCCACCTACTCCTACCTCACTTTCTTTTACATCTCCCTCTCTTCTTAACCCTTTCACCACCACAAACCCACTATCCTAACCAACTGCAATCCTTACCTTCCTTTCTACCACTATACCCTCCCCACACCCCTTTACTCCCTTACTCAAGGGACCAGAACAACTTAGTTTGTCCCAAACTGCATTTGTCAGAAGAGTTCTTTCTTTCTTTACTTACTACAGTATTGTTTATTGCTGTATTAGCAAGAGGAAAGGTGCTTTTGGTGGGATAGCAAAAGGCCGAGTTCTTCTGGATACTTAGTCAACGTTCTTTATTGATATATTGTACTGTCACTGCACTGGACGTTTGACCACAAGTGTCCAATTATTAGTTCAACTTTTTATGAGTCAATTGGAACATGTTACCTTGTGAAGCAGTGTGCACTGATACCTCTGTCCATAAATATAACCAGTGCCCTGGCAGTTAAAAATATTAGAAAAAAACATCACTGAAGAAAACAGTGCTAGTAACTTGTCTTGTGTTTATTCTTTGAAGTATCTTAAATTGCAAATGTAAGTTACATACACACAAAAAAAAAACACAGCATTATTATTAAAACTTGTAAACAGAACTTCTTCAGATTTGAAGAAATTTGTTTCATGTACTGGAAGGAAAGTACTAAACTCAACCCTCCGGATTCACGAATCCTCCGTGTAAGACTTAATAAGTCTTACTCGGAGGCTGCAGTTAAACGGTATGATGTCAGCGTGCCATGAGTATTCATGAGGGCATGCTGACTCAACCGTAACTCCTACAGGGACCGAGTATGAAAGCAGGGGGCGTGTCCGACTGCTGAGCAGTCTAAATGTCCACGCCCCTGCAAGTGTAGTAAAAGCAAAATGTCAACACACACAAGAGCTAGTTTGCTCAAATGTACTTGCATCCAACACCACACGCCCTGACACTGTAAACCCCTATCACAGTTATAAAAATTAAAATATTTATTTATTTATTTTTGAAATCCACGATATAGCTGCCCGCATTTGCGCGTGTGTGTGCAGGTGTGCCCATTTCTTAGCTATAGTTAGCAATTCCGACATGGAAGAGCATAAGAAAGAATGTTTATGCAAATTGCACCAAATTGCAATAGCGTAATGGTAGAGCGTATGCACAAAGAGGACGCATTCACGGTTCGAGTCCCACCACTCCCCTTCTTATTTATGTTTTAAATCAGACACATATGATTAACATATTATTAAAAGACATATATGATTAAAATATTATTAAAAGCAGTGAAATGGCCAATGTATCAGTGAACAAAATATATATTTTTAAAGGATCCAGATATATAATTGCCTGCTGTTAAGCAGCGGTTTACCCAGCTTAACAGAGGTGCCCATAGTTTAATAGCGCTTTAACCAGCTAAGCAGAGGTGCCCATAGTTTAATAGAGCTTTACCCTGCTAAACAGAGTTGCCCATAGTTTAATAGTGCCTTACCCAGCGCACTAGAGTTGCCCAAAGTTTAAAAGTGCTTTACCTAGCACAATGTGTATGCGCGGACGTCCGCGCCGCACCAACCACGGCACCGTAGGGCACTGAGGAGCAATGTAGAGCAAAGTTGCTTAAATGCAGCCACACCCCCTAGCCTGTCTGGACAGTATGAAAATAAAATGAATGACAAGGTTCTAACCCAGGACTCTGTGCATCAGAAGCAAAGTACAGAACCACTAAACAATGACAACATATGGAAACATCCACTGTTAACATTCATATACTTACGAATGATAGTTTAACCATTACTAAGCAGGTCTGCAGTCAGCCAAGAATTTTACAAAATGGCCAATCACAAAAAAGTGCGGGAAATGTGGCATATTTAAGCCCCACAGGCGGGAATACATGCCATAACTGATTGTAGCTCACATCTGCAGTTAGAATGTTTGGTGTCGGAGAGGGAACACGCTTCCAAGCGCAACGTTGGGGCACCGAGGAGTCCAAATACATGGTTTGGCTCCTTGTCCACCGTCACGAGTCAAGACTCCTGCAGGGCCAGTTCCAAGGGATGAAGTACAAGGCAGAGGCTTGGAACCGGTTAGCTCGTGACCTCACCAGTGCCACAGGCGTTCCTCAGACTGGTGAGCAGGTCCGTCACCACCATGCAGACCTGAAGAGATGAAAGCAGGACCGCCTGAACCAGTGGATACAGGAGGCCTGTGGGATGCGGGATGCCCCACAACTGAGTATGTAGCAATGGAATGCAGTATGTAAGAATTGATAATGGAGTATGTATAATGGATAGGTATGTCTCAATATCCCCTCATTTACTTTACAGCTGCAGATGACCGTGCTATGAATCAGCAGCCTATGCTGATAGGCTGCTAAGGCTGCACCACCAGGCAGGTTAGTGATTATTCTGCATGTATTGTTATATAAAATATGGGAGAGAGCATGAAAGAAAGTGTTGTAGTCCAATAATACAGCCATAAAATTGCCTGAATAAGTCCTCTGCATGTACTGTCAGATAAAACATCAGAGAGGCAGAAAAAGAGTGTAGAAACCCATTAAGAAAGGTAATATATGTCTGGAATAATATCTCTGCAGGCACTGTCATATAAAATAAGTGAATGAGCCTGAAAAAAGAGTGTGCTAACCTATTAATAAAGGTATAATATGTCTTGAACATGTCTGCCATATACACCGTTAAAACAAATAAAGGAGTGAGCCTGTGGAAAAGTGTGTAATGTCATTAATAAAGGTCTAAAACCCAGAGTGTGTCTGTGTCACAGAGTCTGAAATGTTGTTGTACCCTTGCATTATACAAACAGTACTGTTTGAAAAGGTACTGGCAACCCAGAGTTGTGCAGTCCCATATAAAGTGGGTGATGGAAGTGCTAGTAGCTGTAAAACATATATACAGTCCACAACAATCAGTCACTGGCTGGCATGAATAAGTAAGACTGGCGCATGTGTAGCATGTTATATTTTCCCCAAAAATGTGAGTGTGTGTCAAGAAATGCAGGGTTCTGTATAAATAGAAGTGAAAATGTCATGTGAAAACATCCGAGATATGTAGATAAAGAAATATAAATGCAGTCAAGAAATATGTAGCAGTAACATCTGCATCCTGGACAGTTAGTTTATCAAATACAGGTCAGGCATATATTGAACTAGCCAAACCCATTACACAACCTAATGTATGGTGGCAAGTATAATAATACATGTAGGGGATATACACTTGCAGTCACTAGGAATGTAGTGTAGATGAAAAGGTCATTAAAAGATGTTAACCGAGGTATTTTCTACACTCTACTGTATGTGCATAAACCATGCAATTCCACACCTCAATGGGTATGTGTAATCTTAAATATTTGTTGGGACATATGTCCTATTGTTCTATAAATATTTGCATTCACGTTGATGCATGTGCCCTGTTTGAACACTACAATCATGGTGGCCTGTTGCTACCAAACATCCCTGCATGCTGTTGAAATAACCACTGTGGTTCAATATATGCATGTGTTATGCTTGCTGTTCAACTGTTGTACCCTTGGTGTATTGGGTTAATGGGAATATTATTGCATGCTGTTACAACTAATCTGGAATGCTGTTTTGCTTATGTTGTAATTAAGCACACCTAATCACAGAACGTATGGGAAGGCCAGTCCCAGCAGACCCACCTGTCCCTCCTCAGCCGGCGAGTGCACCTGGCACCAGCAGGTCTGGTGCCCAGCCCGGGCTCCCCTCCTCCATTGGTCCTGTGCCACCTTCGGGTGGAAGCACTGCAGGGGATGGGGCTCATCCCCCCCGTGCAAGCGTGGGTGGAGAAGGGCCACCTGTCACCCTTCGAAGGGTCCGGGTTGTGGTGCGTAGGGAGATCCAGCGTTCAGTTGCTGATCCCCTATGCCAGCTTGAGGCGAGAGTGGCGCGTCTCACGGGTGAGCCTGCCTGTCCTACGCAGCCCCCAGCACAGCCACCCTCAGGGCTGTGAAGGTGCAGTGGTGACTGCCCATGGGTGGGGATCTCAGTTCCACTGTTACCATCTGTGGGCTCATGGGCTTGCGATTTCCAAACAACCTTCCCCGTCAATTGTTTTCACCCACCCCATGTGTCAAATTCTGCCCCTGTATGCGTCTTGTTTGTCTTGTCTGTTTACCTCCCTAACCTACCTCCCCAAATATACCTACATCCCCTACCTCACATTCCACTCTCACCTGAAAAAAAAATTAAAAAAAGGGCACTCTGTTCTCACAAACAAATTATGCCCCATACATAGCTGCCCATTTCGCACACATGTCCGCCAGACATGTAAACCGATAATTATAATTGACACTACAACATACTCTGTTGTCCTCACCCCTCTCTCAGGGGTGGAAGGTTGCAAATTTCACACCAAATTACGAACATATGCACAGCTGTTGCTGGTACAGAAATGGGCAGCTATGGGCCTTCCCTACACCTTTCCTGCACATCCCAGCTGGTTTCCCTACTGTCTTACCCTCTTTGTGCTCCCTTTTACACCACTTTCCTATCTAACCATTTTCTTTTCTTTCAAAGAAATTAGTGCGGGGGTTAGCGGGAGAAACACTTTTAAGCAGTAGTTAGCGGGGGTGCGTGAGTGTGAGCTTGTGTGCACTTAGCTAAGCATCGCTAAGCATCACGCAAACCCATGCAAACCCGCTTACAACTGCTTAAAAGTGCCTTAGTCACTCTGTATGACAGGGCCCTTGTATTGCTCAGCAGCAAAATAACATACACCTGTCAATCTCGAACCCAAGACCTTGGGCTCACCAGTCTGCATAAAATACCACTGCACCAAAGCAGATATACATTAGGTTGGTGCAGAAAGAAATATATCATGCATTACAATGAGTGAATGTAAAGGGAGAATAGGAATGGCATACCACAAATCATGTTCTGTGGGCCTTACCCAGCAGGTGTTGTGGAATTGCATGACATGACTGTGAAAAGAGAACCAGCCATGGTAGTAGGGAATAATGTTACAGTAGCACCTTACAAACCCCACACAGTATCAGAGCAGGATAAACACTGGCATATTTGAATAGGTCAGAGGCCAGACCTCCCAACTTTTACTGGTTTACAGGGATATCCCTGATGTGCAAACAAATCTTAGCTGTGCCCCTCAGACTCCCTGTGAAATGTAGTAGCAGTAGGCAGAAAGGTGGGGAATCCCACTTAATGATAAATGTCAATAAGTGGGAGTAGACACTGCGTGCATGTCAAAAAAGGTGTAATAATACATATGCTCAGAATACAAGATATGAGACATATACCAACCTTCTGACTGGGACAACAGTGTCCACAGCAAACAAGCATGGTCTCCACCTTGCAAAACTGAAAGGGCTATGCCTACCTAACCTATCATTTTATAGCAGTGTCCTGAAATCACAGTGAGAACTGCAATTACCATACAGCAGGCTGCATGCAATTACTAAATGGTGGGCACCAATTGGTGCAGAGGCCATCACATGCACATGTGCAGATACCTAGAAAAGCAGCCTGTATCTGCTGTCCACACATGCAATAATATTATTGTACCAACTGGGAGAGAGAGAGAGAGAGTGCGAGAGAGACAGACAGAGACAGACAGACAGACGGATACAAACAGGCAGTAGGAGACAGACACTGAAAACAAACAGCAACACACAGAGGAAACCAAAACCAAAAAAAAAAAAAATACAACACCTACAACAGACGGAGGTGAAGAATGCAAATGTAAGGTATGTAACAGATATGTATTTGCTGACATCCGAAAGATGTGTCTGAAGGATACCCTACATACTGTGAATCATCCATATGTGGCAGCAGTCCGTATCTATCTGTACATGCACATTTGCATAGGGCAAGGGACGTACTGCAACTGTTAGTGAAGGCTGGACATATGTATGTTGTTGAAGGCTGCTATGTGCACATATGTATGTAGGTTGTAGTGTGTGGAATTGCAGACAGCAAGCAGTGCCGGTATATGTCATGTGGTGATTAAACGCTGTGAGACTGAGCTACAGGCAGTGAGGCCTGCTACAGCTATATGGCCTGAGGACAGCAGAATGCATTCTGCACAACATTGTGCAATAGTATTACATAACCGTATGTCTCACAACTGTTGCATAATTGACATCCCCACCATGAAAGGTGGGCAGTATATGTGCCTATATGTGCAGCTATATGTACAGCAATGGATGTTTAGATGTATGTGTATATATACATGTATCTCTCTCTCTCTCTCTCTATATATATATATATATATATATATATGTGTGTGTGTGTGTATATACATATATTTATAGATAGATATATATATATATATATATATATATATATATATATATATAAATATAGATATATAGAATTATAGATATATAGATCTATATATAGATATATACATATGTACATATATATATATAAAGATATATATATATATATGTATATATATATATATATATAGATATATATATGGATATATATTGATATATATGGGTATATATGGATAAATATAGATATATATGGATATATATTGATATATATGGATACTAATATATATGTATATATGTATGAATATGTATGGATAAGTATAGATATGGATAGATATGTATAGACATTGAAAGATATGTATATATATATATGTATAGATATGTATAGATATGTATATATGTATGTATATATGTATATATATATATATATATATATATATATATATATATATATATATATATATATATATATATATATATATATATATATATATATAGATATAGATATATATGTCTATAGAGAGAGAGGGGGAGACACGGGGTCATATGTACTGCAACAGGTGCCTGTTGTCCAAGGCATGGACTGAACACCAGTGTTGATACTGCAGTGCCATACCCGATTCCAAAACACCTTACGCAGTAACTGCCACATAGGTGGTAGCCTGCCTAACACTGAAGGTGTCAGAAGGGAACACAGGACACAGGTGGACAGTAGGCTCCCCTTTGATAATCACATTGCCACAGTAGTCATGTAATCTGTCTACGTGGTACGTGTCATCACAATAGGTCGGTGTTCCCCTCTACTCATCACAATGCCCCATGTGGTATGTACCTCACATGACAACTACAGCAAGTGGAAAGGCCACAGACATACCTAACAGCTCTGATTGTCAATGTAGCATTGTTTACACCACTGTTAGGTCTGAGTATGTATTATCCATCCATGTGCCACTTGGCTGAAGTGTAATGTGTTGCCAGCATGTGTTAGTGAGTGGACAGTACATGTGTGATGTGTGCAGTACAGATTAGCAAGTGTACATCTGTGAACGTGGTGGGTGCACACTGTCTGCATGTACGTACATAGTGGACCCATGGGATGTGTGGCATACCCTGTCGTACACATTGTTAACATCTCATAGTATCTTTCAATGGCCAGTATGCATTCTACTACAGTTATGTACTAACATGGGTAGTCATGTGTGTATGACATGGGTTGACACTATGCTGTGGGTGATACCATTAATATCTGTCAATGATTTGTGGTCTGGTAGTATACACAACCTTAACAGCATGACTAAAAGCAATCATTGGACGATGTCCTGACAAATGACACACAGTTGTAGGGAACTCAGTAACAGTTGATCCTTCCAGTGCTACACTATAACACTAACCAGTGGTAATGACCGCCACCCATTCCTGTGACCACACCTGTTTGGCATATAGCCCCCTTAGGTACATGCAAACACACTAGGGATGTGTCCATCCGAATCTGGAAATACATGCATTGGCCTACAATGCAATCCCTGGATGGGACACATATCCTACACAAGGGTATCATACAGACAGATACCTGTTGTCTGATACATGCTGTATAGCAGTAAGCTGACTATGGCATAGTCATCCTCATGTACTATACATACTATCCCATCAGTACCACACAGGTGGTAGCCCTCAACATGTATGTTGGGTACCAATGTGTACATACAGCCTCATGTTATGTCATGTGTCCTTTGGTATCCACATATCCAAAGGTATTGTGGAGTCCCAAGGTGTATCACATAAGACATTAGAGGCCTGAATGCATATCCACAAGGCAGTTGTACACCTATAAAGACTGTCCATTATTGGCAGTCGTTGTGTATGAACATGTCTGACATATTACTTTTAAGTAACTGTCATGGGTGTGCGTGGCACAGCCACAGAACACGACAGTGGACGGCCTTGTCACATACATACATATGTGACCTATGATCTGAGAAGCAGCGACACAACCTGTCAATGGAAACAAATGTATTCATGTAGTATGCAGGCTTCACACCTATTTACTGATTGAGGGGACATGTACACATATATATTTGCCATGCAGATACTTGATGTGTGCAATGCACTTACTGTTGTAATCATAATATGTCATACCATAGTAAAAGCAAAACCAACACTGCATTGACCAACAGTGACACAAACACTGTCAGCATTGGCAGGATTCAAACCCCTACCTAACTATGTTATGATAATATTCCCAAAAAGGGAACTCAATTCAAAGACAATTGCACACATACACACACCGCCCCCACACACACAGTTAGCATTTGCAAAATCCAAACCCCTACCTAACTATGTTATGATACGAGAGAGCGATGCATTAACACGGCTCGCTATTTGCTTTACTCAGTGGTTTTCCTTCTCCGTCTGTATTTGTAGGATGGTGACATCATCAGTCTTTCCAAAGAGGAATGTACCTCTTTTAGTGTGTTTTCCCAGTCTCCAAAAGGGGCACTCCTTTCAAAGACAATTGCACACATACACCCCCATTTACAGGATTCAAACCCCTACTGAACTATGTTATGATACTAAAGAGCAATGTATTAACATGGCACGTTATTTGCTTAACTGGGTGGTTTTTCTTCTCCTGCTGTATTTGTAGGATGGTGACATCATCAGACTTTCCAAAGAGGAATGTACCTTTTTTAGTGAGTTTTCCAGTCTCCAAAAAAGGAACACCTCTCAAAGGAAGCTGCTCACATACACACACCACCCCCACCACACACACACACTGTTTGCAGGAATCAAACCCCTAACTATGTTACAGCACTAGAGAGAGATGCATTAACACAGCACGCTATTTGCTTTACTTACAGGTTTTGCTTCTCCTGCTGTATTTTTAGGATGGTGACATCATCAGACTTTCCAAAGAGGAATGTACCTCTTTTAGTGTGTTTTCCCAGTCTTCAAAAAGGGCACGCCTTTCAAAGACAATTGCACACATACAGTCAGCATTTGCAGGATCCAAACACCTATCTCACTATGGTATGATAGGAGAGAACGATGCATTAACAGGGCATGCTATTTGCTTTATTGGGTGGCTTCCCTTCTCCGTCTGTATTTGTAGGATGGTGACATCATCTCTTTCCAAAGAGGAATGTACCTCTTTTAGTGTGTTTTCCCAGTCTCCAAAAATGGCACTCCTTTCAAAGACAATTGCACACACCGTCAGCAAGATTCAAACCTCTGTCTAACTATGTTATGACACTAGAAAGCAATGCATTAATACGGCGCGCTATTTGCTTTATTGTATGGTTTTCCTTCTCCTGCTGTATTTGTAGGATGGTGACATCATCAGACTTTCCAAAGACGAATGTGCCTCTTTTAGTGAGTTTTCCCAGTCTCCAAAAAAGGAGCACCTCTCAAAGGAAACTGCACACATATACACACACACTTACTGTTTGCAGGATTCAAACCCCTACCAAACTAGGTTATGACACCAAAGAGAAATGCATTAACACAGCATGTTATTTGCTTTGCGGACGGGCTTTCTTTCTCCTGCTGTATTTGTAGGATGGTGACATCATCAGACTTTCCAAAGAGGAATGTACCTCTTTTAGTGAGTTTTCCCAGTCTCCAAAACGAGCACACCTTTCAAAGACAATTGCACACATACACACAGTCAGCATCCAAACCCCTACTTCATTATGTTATGATATGAGAGAGTGATGCATTAACAGGGTGCACTATTTGCTTTCGTGGGGGGTTTCTCTTCTCCGTCTGTATTTGTAGGATGGTGACATCCTCAGTCTTTCGAAAGAGGAATGGACCTCTTTTAGTGTGTTTTCCCAGTCTCCAAAAAGGCACTTCTTTTAAAGACAATTACACACATAGTCAGCGGTTGCAGGATTAAAACCCCTACAGAACTATGTTATGATATGACAGAGCAATGCATTAACACAATGCACTATTTGTTTTACTGGATGGCTTCCCTTCTCCTGCTGTATTTGTAGGATGGTGACATCATCAGACTTTCCAAAGAGGAATGTATCTCTTTTAGTGAGTTTTCCCAGTCTCCAAAAAGGGAACACCTCTTAAAGGAAACAGCACACATACACTCACTGTTTGCAGGATTCAAGCCCCTACCTAACTATGTTACGATACTAAAGAAAGACGCATTAACACAGCATGTTATTTGCTTTATTCGCTGGTTTCTCTTCTCCTGCTGTATTTGTAGGATGGTGACATCATCAGTCTTTCCAAAGAGGAATGTACCTCTTTTAGTGGGTTTTACCAGTCTCCAAAAAAGGAGCACCTCTCAAAGGAAACTGCATGCATACACCACCCCCCCCCCACAACACACTCACTGTTTGCAAGATTCAAACCCCTACCTAACTATGTTATGACATTAGAGAGAGACACATTAACACAGTGCGCTACTTGCTTTAGTGCTTGAGTTGCCTTCTCCTGCTGTATTTGTAGGATGGTGACATCATAAGACTTTCCAAAGAGGAATGTACCTCTTTTAGTCAGTTTTCCCAGTCTCCAAAAAGGGAACACCTCTCAAATGAAACTGCATACATACACACCCCCCCACACACACACTCATTGTCACTGATTGCAGGATTCCAACCCCTACCTAACTATGTTATGATACTAGAGAGCGATGCATTAACATAGCGCACTATTTGCTTTATTGGCTGGTTTGCCTTCTCCTGCTGTATTTGTAGGATGGTGACATCATCAGTCTTTCCAAAGAGGAATGTACCTCTTTTAGTGAGTTTTCCCAGTCTCCAAAAAGGGAACACCTCTCAAAAGAAACTGCACACATACACACTGCCTCTCACACACAGTCATTGTTTGCAGGATTCAAACCCCTACCTATCTTATGATATTAGAGAGACGCATTAACACAGCACATTATTTGTTTTACTGGCTGGTTTCCCTTCTCCTGCTATATTTGTAGGATGGTGACATCATCAGACTTTCCAAAGAGGAATGTACCTCTTTTAGTGAGTTTTCCCAGTCTCCAAAAAGGGAACACCACTCAAAGGAAACTGCACACATACACCCCCCCCCACACACACACACACACACTCACTGTCGGTGTGATTCAAATGCCTATCTAACTATGTTATGATACTAGAGAGAAACTCATTAACACAGCGCGCTATTTGCTTTACCAACTGGTTTCTTTTCTCCTGCTGTATTTGTAGGATGGTGACATCATCAGACTTTCCAAAGAGGAATGTACCTCTTTTAGTGAGTTTTCCCAGTATCCAAAAAGGGAACACCTCTCAAAGAAAACTGCATGCATACACATCCCCCCCCACTCACTGTTTGCAGGATTCAAACCCCTTCCTAACTATGTTATGATATTAGAGAGAGACGCATTAATACAGCATAGTATTTGCTTGATTGGCTAGTTTCACTTCTCCTGCTGTATTTGTAGGATGGTGACATCATCAGACTTTCCAAAGAGGAATATACCTCTTTTAGTGTGTTTTCCCAGTCTCCAAAAAGGGCACTCCTTTCAAAGACAATTACACACATACTGTCAGCGTTTGCAGGATCCAAACCCCTATCTAATTATGTTATGATACGAGAAAGCGACGTATTAACACGGCACACTATTTGCTTTAGTGGGTGGTTTCTCTTCTCCGTTTGTATTTGTAGGATGGTGACATCATCAGTCTTTCCAAAGAGGAATGTACCTCTTTTAGTGTGTTTTCCCAGTCTCCAAAAAAGGCACTCCTTTCAAAGACAATTGCGCACATACACACACCGTCAGTGTTTGGAGGATTTAAACCTCTACATAACTATGTTAGGACAGTAGAGAGCAATGCATTAACCTGGCGTGCTATTTGCTTTAGTGGGTGGTTTTTCTTCTCCTGCTGTATTTGTAGAATGGTGACATCATCAGACTTTCCAAAGAGGAATGTACCTGTTTTAGTGAGTTTTCCCAGTCTCCAAAAAGGGAACACCTCTCAAAGGAAACTGCACACATACACACACTGTCAGTGTTTGCAGGATCCAAACCCCTACCTAATTATGTTATGATACGAAAGAGTGGTGCATTAACATGGCGCACGATTTGGATTACTGGGTGATTTCCCTTCTCCGTCTGTATTTGTAGGATGGTGACATCATCAGTCTTTCCAAAGAGGAATGCACCTCTTTTAGTGTGTTTTCCCAGTCTCCAAAAAGGGCACTCCTTTCAAAGACAATTGCACACATATACACACCCCTTACAGGATTCAAACCCTTACCTAACTATGTTATGATATTAGAGAGCAATACAGTAACATGGTGCATTATTTGCTTTACTGGGTAGTTTCTTTTCTCCTGCAGTATTTGTAGGATGGTGACATCATCAGACTTTCCAAAGAGGAATGTACCTCTTTTAATGAGTTTTCCCAGTCTCCAAAAAGGGAGCACCTCTCAAAGGAAACTGCACACATGTTTGCAGGATTAAAACCCCTACTTAACTATGTTATGATACTAGAGAGAGAGAGAGACACACACGCATTAACACAGTGCGCTATTTGTTTTAACGGCTGGTTTCCCTTCTCCTGATGTATTTGTAGGATGGTGACATCATCAGACTTTCCAAAGAGGAATGTACCTCTTTTAGTGAGTTTTCCCAGTCTCCAAAAAGGGAACACCTCTCAAAGGAAACTGCACACCCCCCCAACACACTCACAGTCAGTGTTAGCAGGATTAAAACCCCTACCTAACTATGTTATAATACTAGAGAAAGACGCATTAACATAGCGCGTTATTTGCTTGGCTGGCTTGTTTCTCTTCTCCTGCTGTATTTGTAGGATGGTGACATCATCAGACTTTCCAAAGAGGAATGTACCTCTTTTAGTGAGTTTTCCCAGTCTCCAAAAAGGGAGCACCTCTCAAATGAAACTACACACATGTTTGCAGGATTCAAACCCCTACTTAACTACGTTATGATACTAGAGAGAGAGAGAGAGACGCATTAACACATCGTGCTATTTGCTTTAACGGCTGGTTTCCCTTCTCCTGATGGTGACATCATCAGACTTTCTAAAGAGGAATGCACCTCTTTTAGTGAGTTTTCCCAGTCTCCAAAAAGGGAACACCTCTCAAAGGAAACTGCACACATACACACACCGCCCACACACTCATAGTCAGTGTTAGCAGGATTCAAACCCCTACCTAACTATGTTATAATACTACAGAGAGAGATGCATTAACACAGTACATTATTTGCTTTACTGGCTGGTATCCCTTCTAATGCTGTATTTGTAGGATGGTGACATCATCAGACTTTCCAAAGAGGAATGTACCTCTTTTAGTGTGTTTTCCCAGTCTCCAAAAAAGGGCACTCCTTTCAAAGACAATTGCACAGATACACACATCCCTCACACACAGTGTTTGTAGGATTCAAACCCTTACCTAACTATGTTATCATATTAGAGAGCAATGCAGTAACACGGTGCACTATTTGCTTTATTGGGTGGTTTCTTTTCTCCTGCTGTATTTGTAGGATGGTGACATCATCAGACTTTCCAAAGAGGAATGTACCTCTTTTAGTGAGTTTTCCCAGTTTCCAAAAAGGGTACTCCATTCAACGACAATTGCATACATATACACACCCCTCACACACAGTGTTTGTAGGATGCAAACCCTTACCTAACTATGTTATGATATTAGAGAGCATTTACTGGGTGGTTTCTTTTCTTCTGCTGTATTTGTGGGATGGTGACATCATCAGACTTTCCAAAGAGGAATGTACCTCTTTTAGTGAGTTTTCCCAGTCTCCAAAAAGGGCACTCCTTTCAAAGACAATTGCATACATACACCCCCCCACACACACACAGTGATTGCAGGATCCAAACCCCTACCTAACTATGTTATGATACGAGAGAGCGATGCATTAACACGGCACGCTATTTGCATTACAGGGTGGTTTTTCTTCTCTGTCTGTATTTGTAGGATGGTGACATCATCAGTCTTTCCAAAGAGGAATGTACCTCTGTTAGTGAGTTTTCCCAGTCTCCAAAAAGGGAACACCTCTCGAAGGAAACTGCACACATACACCCCCCCACCACACACACACAGTTTGCAGGAGTCAAGCCCCTACTTATGTTATGATACTAGAGAGAGACGCATTAACATGGCGGCTACTTGCTTTACTGGCTAGTTTCCCTTCTCCTGCTGTATTTATAGAATAGTGACATCATCGGACTGGACATGGTGATGTGTGTACACTTTGGGCAGGATTCACGAAGCCTCCGTGTAAGAGTTACAAGTCTTACACGGAGGCTGCAGTTAAACGGTGTGACATCGGCATGCCAAGCATATTCATGAGGGCATGCTGACTCACACCCAAGGCTAACACGGTCCGTGTAAGAAAGTAGGGGGCGTGTCCGTAGGGCGAGTCCTGCAAATGGACATGCCCCCAGAAGAGCAACAGTCCCGAAAGTAACCCCCCACGACAGACTCCGTGTAAATGTCAATAAACACAACACAACACATGCCCCCACAGACTATAAACATAAAATGTAAAAATTAACATGTTATATATTTTTTATAAGTTTTAAAGATGTTTGCCCGTGATTGCGCTCGTTTGCGTGGGCGTGCCCGTCGCTTAGCCACAGTTAGCAGTCAGTGGAAAAGCATATAAGATCTAAATATGCAAAGTAAGCCAAGAAGCAATAGTGTAGTGGTAGAGATGCTGGCTGAGGAGGAGGCAGTCATGGTTTGAGCCCCCACAACATCAATTTTTATTTTTAGTGAAATAAGCACGAAACAATTCCCTGACATATATGTACATATATAAAATTATTTTTATGTAAAATGTAATGAAATGGGCCATGTGTGATACTAAAAAAAAAACAAATGTCAGAAGTGCCTATAGCTGAGCTACACTCTAACAAGCTGAGTATATCTGCCCGTAGGTGAGCAGTGGTTTAACAGGTGTAAAATGAGTGCCTGGGGTTGAGCAGCATTTTAACACGCTGAAACTGTGTGCCCATAGCTGAGTTGAGCGTAATATCCATGCTGACAGCCAAACGACGCATAAACCAGTGTAACTCATTTGCGCAGAGCTGTGCACAGCGCCAAGCTAACCGGCGGGCAACGTTGAGCAAGCTGTATCAAAACTGCCTTTACACAGACACACCTCCTAGCCTGTGTAGACAGTCATAAAATAAAAAAAGCAATGGCCAGGCTCGAACTAAGGATACCATGCACTATGGTCAAAGCACTGAACCACTAAGCCATGAAAGTTGCTCTTAGAAATGCAGTAATAGCATATATATAGGAATGAATGGAAAGAGAAGCATGACAAAGCAGGTTTTGTGAAGCTGATACATTTCCAAAATGGCCAATCACAGATAAGTGCGGGAAAAACAGCATATATAAGCCCCATAGGTGGGAATACACAGCATAACTGATTGTGGAACCGATTTGCAGTCAGGATGGCAGGTGTAGGAGAGGGTAGTTGCTTCCGAGCACAGAGGTGGGGCGTTGAGGAGTCCAAATATATGGTTTGGCTCCTCGTCCATGATCATGAGGCCCAACTCGTGCAGGGCCAGGTCCTGTGGGGAGCATACAAGGCTGAGGCGTGGGACCAGTTGGCACATGATCTCACCAGTGCCACAGGAATACCAAGGACTGGTGAACAGGTCCGTCACCACCATGAGGACCTGAATAGATGGAAGCAGGACCAACTGAACCATTGGATCCAGGAGGCCCGGCAAATGCCCAACGTCCCACTACTGAGTAAGTTACATGTAATTATTTATGTAGAAAGTTAACCTAGCTGATATTATGGAGATGTGTATTCCAATATTACTTCATTTATATTACAGCTGCAGGTATCCGTTCTGCGAATCATCGAGCCTATGCCGATAGGCTTGTGCGGTTGCGCCACCAGGCAGGTTAGTAATTCTCTCCCTGTAACTGTTAAAAAATATTAAGTATGACAGCTTGCAAAAGAGTGCAGTGTAGTCACCAATTAATATAAAGTGCAAGTAACAGTGTAAGAGAGATTTTGCTAGTACTGTGTGATTACATAAGTGTGATGCAGCCTGTAATCCAAAAATAAAAATGAAACAAGTCTGAAATAAAGATGTTTCACCTGTAATATAATAGTACATAACCTGCAGTAGGCTGTAAATTACAGCTACACAAGCTGAGTAAAACACATGTGTGAAATGTATCCCCATTTAAATTCTGAAACATGACACAAGTGAGACTGTTGGAAAGGATTGTTGTAACCATTTAAAACATGTCAATAAAGCCTAAAATTAAGTACCATCCTGAATTGTAAAAATAAAACAAGTGAGAGTGTGAGAAAGAGGTATGAATCCACCAATAAAGTTGTAATAACTCCTGAATAAAGTATACTGCAGTCAGTACAGAATGAAATGAATGTGACAGGCACAACCAAACAGCGAAATGTGTGGAATAAAGTACTGAAGCTGGAATGTGTGTCCCACAATTTGGATATGTTGCTGTAAGTTTGCAATATGCAGATAGTATGGTTGTAAGAAATACCAAACATCCACAGTTGTCTAGAGCCATATAAAGCAAATGTAGCAGGAAGCTGTAGCTGAACAGAGCCAGATATGAATGTGTATGAATAAAAATGCAATGTATATTAATGTAGCAGTAACATTCCCATCACCAACATGCATAAGTTTACACATAGGAAACTGTAGTCAGACCTGTAGTGTGTATATATCTGCAGCTAGTAGAAATGTACAGCATATGTATAGGTATTTGAAGTTGTTAATGAAATATTTCTTCACCCTACCCTATAACCACAAATAATCCATTCCACATGAAATGGGTATGTGTCTTTACAATTAACTCCCCTGGACATTTGTCCTGTTGGTTCATACATATTTGCATGTATGTTGATGCACGTGCCCTGTTCATACATCCAAACCTGATGGCCTGTTGCCATCAATCAACCCTGCATGTTGTTGGATTGTGTATTGTTGTTCAAATTATGCATGTGTTATGCTTGCTGTTCAATGGCTTGAATTTATGGGTGTTTGGTTAATGGGAATACTAATGCATGCTGTTACAACTAATTGTGAATGGTATTGTACATTACTAACCCAAACTGTCATAAAATAATGTAAAACATAGGACGACAGGGAAGGCGGGTTCCAGCGGACCCACCTCTACCACCTCAGCTGGCGAGTGCACCTGGCAGTAGTGCCCAGGCCGGACCCCCCTCCAGTGGCCCTGTGCCACCTGCGGGTGGAAGCGCTGCAGGGGATGGGGCTCGTCCCCCCTCTGCAAGCTTGGCCAGAGGAGAACATCCACTCACCCTCCGTAGTGTCCGGACTGTGGTGCATAGGGAGATCAGGCATGCTGTGCTTGGGCCCCTACGCCAGCTTGAGACATGGGTGGCACAACTCACGGGCATGCCTGCTGCCCATCCTACACAGCCCCCAGCACAGCCCTGTCCTGGGCAGTGAAGGCACAGTGGTAACTGCCCATGGTTGGGATCTCAGTTCCACTGTTGCCATGTGTGGGCTCATGGGCTCGAGATATCCAAACATCCGTCCCCGTCAATTGTGTATCCCCCCACATGTGTCATACACCACCCCTGTATGCGTCTTGTTTGTCTTGTCTGTTAACCTCCCCTACCTACCTCCCCAGCTATACCAACTTCCTGTACCTGACATACCACTCTCACCTGAAAAAAAAAAGGGCACTCTGTACCCACAAAAAAATTACGCCCCATACATAGCTGCCCATTTTGCACACATGTCTGCTGAACATGTAAACTGGCAATTACAATTGGCTATACAACAAATATTGCTGTCCTCACACCTCTCTCAGGGGTGGAAGGTTTCAAATTTCACACCAAATTACAAACATATGCACAACTGTTGCTGATGAAGAAATGGGCAGCTATAGGCCTTTCCTACATCCCTCCTGCAAAACCCGAGCTTGTTTTCCTACTGTCCTACCCTCTTTGTGCCCCCTTTTTCTCCACTTTCTTATCTCCCCATTTTCTTTTCTTTAAAAGAAAATAGCGCGGGTGTGCGCGAGAGTAAGCACTTTTAAGCAGTAGTAAGTGGAAGCGCGCTTCTGTGCGCTTAGCTAAGTGTGTGTGCGTGAAGCTAAGCGGCAGTGCACATGCGTGAGCTCCACGCAAACTAGCGCTAACCCGCTTACAACTGCTTAAAAGTGCCTTAGTCACTCTGAATGACAAGGCCTGCAGTTTGCTCAGCAGCAAAATAAAATACCTCTGTCAGTCTCTAACCCAGGACCTTGGAAACACTAGTCTGCATGACTTACCACTAAGCCATGACTGCTATACAAGAACATTGTGCTGAAAGAAATATATCATGAAATAGTAAGAATTAATGTAAAGGGAATATAGCATGTCTAGTACACAAAGCATGTCATGTATATTTACTGTCAAATCTAGTGGATTTGTAAAATAGTACTGTGTGAAGAGAAACAGCCATGCTAGTTGGTAGCTAGTAGGTAATAATGTCACAGTAGCATCTGGCAAGCCACACACATACTCAGAGCAGGATAAACACTGCTATAGTTGAATAGTTAAGAGCCTAGACATAGCAACTGTGACTGAGTTACAGGGATGTCCCTGATGTGAAAACAAATGTCAACTGTGCCCCACTGACACCCTGTGAAATGTACTAACAGTAGGCAGGAAGGTGTTACAACACATGCAGTGGTAACTATGAATTACTGAAAGTATGCACCACTTGCACGTCACAAATGGTGTAGTAATACATATGCTCGAAATAACCCACAGTCACAACTGCAGAATATCAGAATATTTCATTGGAGTATCCCACTGATATGTACCATTCTATGAGGCTGATAAAAGATGCACCTGAGAGTATCTGAGGCCTGCTCAGCAGCATGATCAAATACCCTTGTAAGTGTCAAGGCCCACACCATGGCAAGACCACACTGCATGCAGTAACACCCTACCACAACAAACACATAGGGAATTGCTGCCCAAACAGATATAGCAAGCATTACAAGCTGTGAATGTAAATGGAAAATAGGAAAGCCACAGCAACACATTACAGGAAAGACACCTAGCAGGCATACAAGGAGTGAATGTAAAGGGCAAATATTGAAGCCATAGCAACAGATTGCAAGAGCCACTGGTATATACCAGTTACACCACAATTCCCACAGGAAAGCACACACACCCATATACACAGTATTACTAGTCGTAGGTGTCAGTGTACATACACATGGAGAAGAGGAAACTGGAGGAAGGAATACTCAGCTTACAGTACAACATGCATTGCAGTGTCTACAACACAGCCTGAAATATGATAAGACATACCAACCCTTACACTCACAGAACAGTGTCCACAGCAAACCAGCATGGTTCCCACCCTGATAATCTGAAAGGGCTATGCCTACCTAACAAACCTTTTTATAGCACTGTCCTGAAATCACAGTGAGAACTGCAATCACTACACAACAGGCTGCATGCAATTAGTAAATGCTGGCTAACAATTGGTGCAGAGGCCATCACATGGACATGTGTAGATACCTACAAAAGCATCCTGTACTCCTAGTCCACACATGCAATACTTTCATTGCACCCTCTGGAGGTAGAGACAGAGAGAGACAGAGAGAGAGAGAAAGAGAAAGAGAAAGAGAAAGAGAAATAAATAAATAAATAAATAAAATTAAAAAAGTAACAAAACAAACAAGGTGACAGCAGGCCAAGTAACTGAAAGCCTATGCAAACAGCTGCAACAAACACAGGTAATGTAAAGTACTAATATAATAGGCTACATACTGTGAACCCTCCATATGTGTTATTGGTCTGTATCTATGTATATGAAGATGTGCATAGGGCCGGGGACATACTGCAACTGTCACTGAAGGCTGTACATACATATGTATGTGAAGGTAGCTATGTGCACATAGCAATGTAGGTTGTAGTGCAATGTACAATGTAGGTTGTACAGTAATGGATGTTCATCAGTACGTTACTGTGTGTATACATATGTGGAACTAAAAAGGAGTATATATATATATATATATATATATATATATATATATCATGTGTATACATATGTATATCGAGATATGTTTGTATATATATATAAATAATATGCATATATGTATACATACATAGAGAGGGATGTAGAAATACATAGACAAATATAGTTTCACAGTGTCATAGTTTAGTACTAGGCTATCTGCATACAGTGTACAGAATAGATTTAGAAAACTGTGCCTCTGTCTAGTAGTGACACAGTGAAGACCCCCTTACATAATAGAATTAGTTTACTGTGCCTCTGTCTAGTAGTGACACAGAAATGACCCCTGGGGGAAACCTATGATCTCCCATCCACTCGTCAAGAATTCACATGAAGAGAGTCAGTGAGGGGCTCTGCCTAACATGAACTGGGATTCTGTTCCAGAGTATGGGAAGCCTCTGAGATATGAATCTGTCCTTCCAGCATGTCCTATTCATATTTGTGCTGAGGTTTAAATCTTTAGCTTTTGTGGTTCTGATGGATTAGGATTTTATGAGGTGGAACATGTCCATCAATTCCTGATTGGACATGGCCTTGTACGTCAGGCACAGATCACCTCTAAGTAGGCGGTATGCTACAGAATAGAGCTGGAGTTTCTTTAGCCTGGCAGCATATGACATTTGACAAAGAAGGCACACTGGTACCACAGTAAATTCCACGATCCACACTTGATTTAAATAAAAGCACAAGCTCTTTATTTAACAAGCCAAAAACAGTTGTTGAGCGCTTTCATGTATAAAATACACTTCATCAGAACACTTAGTAAGCCCTAAGGCTCTCTATAAATACCTAAAAAACCGCCAAAAGTTAATTGTTTAAGAGCTACGCCCTCACCATTTCTTAAAACTACAGTACTTACTTTCTTACTGATAATACATATAAAACCTAAAATACAACACTAAATGAAATTGTGTGTAAATTTATACACTTAAAAACCAACTCTTTGCCGAAGGCAACAACATTGTACTGTATGGTACATATTTAAAAGTGACACAAAGATGCGGTGTCAAACATTGTCACTTATTAGAAATCAGTCTTGACATTTGTCCTAACAAGACAGGATTTGGTAGGTACAAAATTCAACTATTGCTAAAACACTGCTAATACATGCCATAATGTAATGTTGATGTAAAGACAATAAAATTCAGTATCCAGATTTTTGCAAGTTGTATACTTCTATTAAATTTTTAAATACAATTCTTTAAGTAAAAAGTAATAATTAATAAATGGAGATGTTATGTGTTCCTAACCAAGGGTTTTGTGGGGATCGTGTCATTAAGACCTGGAAGACACGCTGCATTTAATTTCAACTGCCATTTTATTTCTTTCTCTCCCACTGTTCTCTTAATGTCCCACCTCAAATTTCCATAA
>NC_056731.1:1245120028-1245196433 GCF_019279795.1 Protopterus annectens | reverse complement strand
CTTTAAAATACCTATCCCGTCAGTACCACACAGGTGGTAGCCCTCAACATGTATGTTGGGTACCAATGTGTACATACAGCCTCATGTTATGTCATGTGTCCCTTGGTATCCACATATCCATAGGTATTGTGGAGTCCCAAGGTGTATCACATAAGACATTAGAGGCCTGAATGCATATCCACAAGGCAGTTGTACACCTATAAAGACTGTCCATTATTGGCAGTCATTGTTGTGTATGAACATGTCTGACATATTACTTTTAAGTAACTGTCATGGGTGTGTGTGGCACAGATGACCTTGGCCACAGAACACAACAGTGGATGGCCTTGTCACATACATACGTATGTGACCTACGATCTGAGAAGCAGCGGCACAACCTCTCAATGGAAACAAATGTATTCATGTAGTATGCAGGCTTCACACCTATGTACTGATTGAGGGGACATGTACACATATATATTTGCCACGCAGAAACCTGATGTGTGCAATGCACTAACTGTTGTAATCATAATATGTCATACCATAGTGAAAGCAAAACCAACACTGCATTGACCAACAGTGACACAAACACTGTCAGCATTGGCAGGGTTCAAACCCCTATCTAATTATGTTATGATAATATGCCCAAAAAGGGAACTCCTTTCAAAGACAATTGCACACATGCACACACACCCCACACACACACACAGTCAGTGTTTGCAAAATCCAAACCCCTATCTAACTATGTTATGATACGAGAGAGCGATGCATTAACACGGCTCGCTATTTGCTTTACTCAGTGGTTTCCCTTCTCCGTCTGTATTTGTAGGATGGCAACATCATCAGTCTTTCCAAGGAGGAATGTACCTCTTTTAGTGTGTTTTCCCAGTCTCCAAAAGGGACACTCCTTTCAAAGACAATTGCACACATATACACACCGTCAGTGTTTGCAGGATTCAAACCCCTACCCAACTATGTTATGATACTAAAGAGCAATGCATTAACATGGCATGTTATTTGCTTTACTGGGTGGTTTCTCTTCTCCTGCTGTATTTGTAGGATGGTGACATCATCAGACTTTCTAAAGAGGAATGTACCTCTTTTAGTGAGTTTTCCAGTCTCCAGAAAGGGAACACCTCTCAAAGGAAACTGCACACATACACACACCACCCCCCACACACACACTCACTGTTTGCAGGATTCAAACCCCTACCTATATTATAGCACTAGAGAGAGAAGTATTAATACAGCACGCTATTGGCTTTATTGACTGGTTTCTCTTCTTCTGCTGTATTTTTAGGATGGTGACATCATCAGACTTTCCAAAGAGGAATGTACCTCTTTTAGTGTGTTTTCCCAGTCTCCAAAAAGGGCACTCCTTTCAAAGACAATTGCACACATACAGTCAGCATTTGCAGGATTCAAACACCTATCTCACTATGGTATGATATGAGAAAACCATGCATTAACAGGGCGTGTTATTTGCTTTATTGGGTGGCTTCCCTTCTCCATCTGTATTTGTAGGATGGTGACATCATCAGTCTTTCCAAAGAGGAATGTACCTCTTTTAGTGTGTTTTCCCAGTCTCCAAAACATGCACTCCTTTCAAAGACAATTGCACACACCCCCCACACACAGTCAGCATTTGCGGGATTCAAACCCCTACCTAACTATGTTATGACACTAGAAAGCAATGCATTAATATGGTGCACTATTTGCATTGCTCCTTGGTTTCTCTGCTCCTGCTGTATTTGTAGGATGGTGACATCATCAGACTTTCCAAAGAGGAATGTGCCTATTTTAGTGAGTTTTCCAAGTCTCCAAAAAAGGAGCACCTCTCAAAGGAAACTGCACACATACACACACCGCCCAACATACACACACTCATTGTTTACAGGATTCAAACCCCTATCTAGTTAGGTTATGACACTAGAGAGAAATACATTAACACAGCACGCTATTTGCTTTACGGAATGGTTTTCTTTCTCCTGCTGTATTTGTAGGATGGTGACATCATCAGACTTTCCAAAGAGGAATGTACCTCTTTTAGTGAGTTTTCCCAGTCTCCAAAAAGAGCACTTCTTTCAAAGACAATTGCATATATCCCCCACACACAGTCAGCGGTTGCAGGATTAAAACCTCTACCGAACTATGTTATGATATTACAGAGCAATGCATTAACATGATGCGCTATTTGTTTTACTGGGTGGCTTCCCTTCTCCTGCTTTATTTGTAGGATGGTGACATCATCAGACTTTAAAAGAGGAATGTACCTCTTTTAGTGAGTTTTCCCAGTCTCCAAAAAGGGAACACCTCTTAAAGGAAACTGCACACATACACTCAATGTCAGTGTTTGCAGGATTCAAACCCCTACCTATGTTACAATACTAAAGAAAGATGCATTAATACAGCGCGCTATTTGCTTTATTCATGTTTTTTTCTTCTCCTGCTGTATTTGTAGGATGGTGACATCATCAGTCTTTCCAAAGAGGAATGTACCTCTTTTAGTGGGTTTTCCCAGTCTCCAAAAAGGGAACACCTCTCAAAGGAAACTGCACACATACACCCCCCCACACACACTGTTTGCAAGATTCAAACCCCTACCTAACTATGTTATGACATTAGAGAGAGACACATTAACATGGTGCACTATTTGCTTTAGTGTTTGGGTTTCCTTCTCCTGCGGTATTTGTAGGATGGTGACATCATAAGACTTTCCAAAGAGGAATGTACCTCTTTTAGTGAGTTTTCCCAGTCTCCAAAAAGGGAACACCTCTCAAAGGAAACTGCATACATACACACACACTCACTGATTGTAGGATTCCAAACCCTACCTAACTATGTTATGATACTAGAGAAAGATGCATTAACATAGCACGCTATTTGCTTTATTGGCTGGTTTTTCTTCTCCTGCTGTATTTGTAGGATGGTGACATCATCAGACTTTCCAAAGAAGAATGTTCCTCTTTTAGTGAGTTTTCGCAGTCTCCAAAAAGGGAACACCTCTCAAAAGAAACTGCACACATACACACTGCCCCGCAAACACAGTCAGTGTTTGCAGGATTCAAACCCCTACCTATGTTATAATATTAGAGAGACGCATTAACACAGCACATTATTTGTTTTACTGGCTGGTTTCCCTTCTCCTGCTGTATTTATAGGATGGTGACATCATCAGACTTTCCAAAGAGGAATGTACCTCTTTTAGTGAGTTTTCCTAGCCTCCAAAAAAGGGAGCACTTCTCAAAGGAAACTGCACTCATACACCTCCCCCACACACTCTCAGTGTTTGCAGGATTCAAACTCCTATCTAACTATACTATGATACTACAGAGAGATGCATTAACACAGCACACTATTTGCTTCATTGTTTGTTTTTTTTTCTCCTTCTTTATTTGTAGGATGGTGACATCATCAGTTTTTCCAAAAAGGAATGTACCTCTTTTAGTGAGTTTTCCCAGTCTCCAAAAAGGAAACACCACTCAAAGGAAACTGCACACATACACCCCCCCCCCACACACACACACACTGTCAGTGTGATTCAAACGCCTATCTAACTATGTTATGATACTAGAGAGAAACTCATTAACACAGCGCGCTATTTGCTTTACCGACTGGTTTCTTTTCTCCTGCTGTATTTGTAGGATGGTGACATCATCAGACTTTCCAAAGAGGAATGTACCTCTTTTAGTGAGTTTTCCCAGTCTCCAACAAGGGAACACCTCTCAAAGGAAACTGCACACATACACACACCCCACACTCACTGTCAGTGTTTGCAGGATTTAAACCCCTTCCTAACTATATTATGATACTAGAGAGAGACGCATTAACACAGCATGGTATTTGCTTTACTGGCTGGTTTCACTTCTCCTGCTGTATTTGTAGGATGGTGACATCATCAGACTTTCCAAAGAGGAATATACCTCTTTTAGTGTGTTTTCCCAGTCTCCAAAAAGGGCACTCCTTTCTAAGACAATTGCACACATACACCCCACACACACAGTCAGCGTTTGCAGGATCCAAACCCCTATCTAATTATGTTATGATACGAGAAAGTGATGCATTAACACAGCACACTATTTGCTTTATTGGGTGGTTTTTCTTCTCCGTCTGTATTTGTAGGATGGTAACATCATCAGTCTTTCCAAAGAGGAATGTACCTCTTTTAGTGTGTTTTCCCAGTCTCCATAAAAGGCACTCCTTTCAAAGACAATTGCACACATACACACACCCCCCACACGCAGTCAGTGTTTGGAGGATTTAAACCTCTACTTAACTATGTTATGACAGTAGAGAGCAATGCATTAACCTGGCGCGCTATTTGCTTTAGTAGGTGGTTTCCCTTCTCCTGCTGTATTTGTAGAATGGTGACATCATCAGACTTTCCAAAGAGGAATGTACCTGTTTTAGTGAGTTTTCCCAGTCTCCAAAAAGGGAACACCTCTCAAAGGAAACTGCACACATACACACACTGTCAGTGTTTGCAGAATCCAAACCCCTACCTAATTATGTTATGATACGAAAGAGTGGTGCATTAACACGGTGCGCAATTTGCATTACTGGGTGGTTTTCCTTCTCTGTCTGTATTTGTAGGATGGTGACATCATCAGTCTTTCCACAGAGGAATGCACCTCTTTTAGTGTGTTTTCCCAGTCTCTGAAAAGGGCACTCCTTTCAAAGACAATTGCACACATATACACACCCCTCACACATAGTGCTTGTAGGATTCAAACCCTTACCTAATTATGTTATGATATTAGAGAACAATGCAGTAACACGGTGCATTATTTTCTTTATGGGGTAGTTTCTTTTCTCCTGCTGTATTTGTAGGATGGTGGCATCATCAGACTTTCCAAAGAGGAATGTACCTCTTTTAGTGAGTTTTCCCAGTCTCCAAAAAGGGAGCACCTCTGAAAGGAAACTGTACACATGTTTGCATGATTAAAACCCCTACTTAACTATGTTTTGATACTAGAGAGAGAGAGAGAGAGATGCATTAACACAGTGCACTATTTGCTTTAATGACTGGTTTCCCTTCTCCTGCTGTATTTGTAGGATGGTGACATCATCAGACTTTCCAAAGAGGAATGTACCTCTTTTAGTGAGTTTTCCCAGTCTCCAAAAAGGGAACACCTCTCAAAGGAAACTGCACCCCCCCCACACACTCACAGTCAGTGTTAGTAGGATTCATACCCCTACTTAACTATATTATAACACTAGAGAAAGACGCAATAAAATAGTGCACTATTTGCTTTACTGGCTTGTTTCCCTTCTCCTGCTGTATTTGTAGGATGGTGACATCATCAGACTTTCCAAAGAGGAATGTACCTCTTTTAGTGTGTTTTCCCAGTCTCTAAAAAAGGGCACTCCTTTCAAAGACAATTGCATACATATACACACCCCTCACACACAATATTTGTCTTACCTAACTATGTTATGATATTAGAGAGCAATGCAGTAACACGGTGCACTATTTGCTTTATTGGGTAGTTTCTTTTCCCCTGCTGTATTTGTAGGATGGTGACATTATCAGACTTTCCAAAGAGGAATGTACCTCTTTTAGTGAGTTTTCCCAGTCTCCAAAAAGGGAGCACCTCTCAAAAGAAACTGCACACATGTTTGCAGGATTCAAACCCCTACTTAACTACGTTATGATACTAGAGAGAGAGAGAGAGAGAGACGCATTAACACAGCGCTCTATTTGCTTTAGCAGCTGGTTTCCCTTCTCCTGATGGTGACATCATCAGACTTTCCAAAGAGGAATGTACCTCTTTTAGTGAGTTTTCCCAGTCTCCAAAAAGGGAACACCTTTCAAAGGAAACTGCACACATACCCCCCACACACTCATAGTAAGTGTTAGCAGGATTCAAACCCCTACCTAACTATGTTATAATACTAGAAAGAGAGACACATTAACACAGTGCACTATTTGCTTTACTGGCTGGTGTCTCTTCTCTTGCTGTATTTGTAGGATGGTGACATCATCATAGATTCATAGATTAGTACTAGGCTAATTGCCCTTGTAGGCCATTTTAAGCCTAGCCAATTACCCCATGCGAGAATCAAACCCTGCACCTTGTGTCTCCAAGGTAAACACCTTAACCATTATGCTATCCTCCCACCCATTCAGACTTTCCAAAGAGGAATGTACCTCTTTTAGTGTGTTTTTCTAGTCTCCAAAAAGGGCACTCCTTTCAAAAACAATTGCACACATATACACACCCCTCACACACAGTGTTTGCAAGATTCAAACTCTTACCTACCTCTGTTATGCTATTAGAAAGCAATACAATAACACGGTGCGCTATTTGCTTTACTGGGAGGTTTCTTTTCTCCTGTTGTATTTGTAGGATGATGACATCATCAGACTTTCCAAAGAGGAATGTACCTCTTTTAGTGAGTTTTCCCAGTCTCCAAAAAAGGGCACTCCTTTTAAAAACAATTGCATACATACACCCCCCCCCCCACACACACACAGTGTTTGCAGGATCCAAACCCCTACCTAACTATGTTACAATACGAGAGAGCGATGCATTAACACGGCGCGCTATTTGCATTACGGGGTGGTTTGTCTTCTCCGTCTGTATTTGTAGGATGGTGACATCATCAGTCTTTCCAAAGAGGAATGTACCTCTGCTAGTGAGTTTTTCCAGTCTCCAAAAAGGGAACACCTCTCGAAGGAAACTGCACACATACACCCCCCCACCACACACACACACACACACACACACAGTTTGCAGGATTCAAGCCCCTACCTAACTATGTTATGATACTAGAGAGAGATGCATTAACACGACGGCTACTTGCTTTACTGGCTAGTTTCCCTTCTTCTGCTGTATTTATAGAATGGTGACATCATCGGACTGACATGGTGATGTGTGTACACTTTGTTTTATGCCATTCCAGGAATGGTCCATGTGGGTCAGCAGGTGTCAACAGCTTGAACAAGACCTCATAATCCTTACTTTGTGTGATCTACCTGTGGACACATTGACATTCCGTCATATGTCAACACATATTTATCCACAGCTTGTTGGCTTTCTGGATACTACATGTGTCTGGGATGTTGATAAAGGGCTATTCAAAGTTTATATGAGGCATGTGTAGATGTGTTCATTGATGTATGTCCTGGGTGGCTGACTTGCAAACAGTCTAGCATGTTTGGGAACCATGATGCACACATGAACATACCACAGTTGGTAGGGTTGTGTGTATGTCAGCTTCCAATAGCTCTGTTTATGACTGCAACCATGATGAACTCCATGACCTTGCAAATCAGACTTCATAGGCGTACTGGACTTGACTTCCCATGGTGTGTTGTGCACCGACACTTGTGGGGAGTGCCATATGTTGCTGTGACACATTCAATGGTTCCACATCCTGTGTAGGGGGTGAGGCTCAGCTAACTGTTCAGGTGCAGGATCTGTTTGTTCTGTAGTTTGTGCATGACACATTTTGGGAATCAATGTATTCCACTTGCTGCCATGCTTTTGGCAGTGGGGGTAGCTGGTCATCCATTCTACATGTGATATCCCCTGGCATGATGATATGGCCTATTGTCAGTGGGAGGTGGGTATGTACATATGGGCCTGTCTGTCAGGATGTCAGCATTGTCAGTCAGGTACAGTTGGCCCTGACTCAGGACATATATGGGTGTACATTGTTATTCATGACATAGCTGAAGGAGGTGTCATGATTCAGTCTGGACTCCTTCTCAGCTACTCTTTATAAAACACCAACGAACATGAGCACTAATCCCTGTTATACTCTTTTACACACTTAACACCCTACTGATCCTTTGCGATCAGGCTACAGAGTATGTCATCGTAACATCCTGGCATGTCCAGGGGTCGGTTTTGTGTGTACTCTCCAGTCCAGCTGGTGAATATTGTGATATGGACACAATGTCACATCTGCCTCATGTACACAGACAACCCTCTCCTCCTCCCAACAAACTCAGATATACATGTGAGATGCACCTATAGAGACATACAGGGTGCTGAACTCTCTTGACCCATGACTGGCACAGTCTATCAGGTGGTGAAGGTAACCACACACACCACATATCAGTCTCACATATCCTCTAGCGACAGCACTCAAACCACATTATCACACATAGACATACTCAGATGCTGTAAATGTACTCTGCCTAAGCAGCAGAGACCTCCAAAGCAGACACACACACAACTGCTACCCCACTACAATACCCACATATCACATAGTTCACAATGTCAGTGTGCCACACAGTCACTGCCCTTCGGGCTAAACAACACACCTAATACACTTGTAATAGGTGACACTTATTGTCAGACACACTGACGTATCACTCACCAGCCCTAACAAGGGAATAGTCACTTTGGGCTGTCTGTCGGGTGCCAGGATCTGCCACATAACACAGGCAGTCAGGTCACTCCAAAGCAAGTACAGGACTGGCACCATCATTGTCCATGCTGGTGCGTAAAACCTCAGACATTACTCCCTGGACCATGATACATGGAGGAACACTCTGATCATGTAGCCTAGGCCAGTATGACCCTGACCTTGTCTAGCATCTTACACCCACCAATTATGATGTCATAATGTTTAACAGTTGCCTAACAAATTTGTTTCATTCATAGGGGATACAGTGTCTGTCAGCCTGTGGTGACATGCTCAACATGCCACGTAGCTTCACTATGGACAGCTTGCACCTGTCACCCTTAGACTTTTGAATGCTGGCTAAGGCTCTTGCTACCACCATAGTGCCTTTTTTTAAGCAGGGCTCAAAAGACAAACTCACCTCCATAGACATTACAGGTTAAATGAAACTAAGGGTAATGCTGCTCAACACCAGATGTGTTACCCTCATATTGTGGCCACTCAGGACTCTCCTCATTATGGAGGATAGCGATATCTGTGCACTAACAGACACCTGGTTCAGGCTTACTTATGCACACCAGCACTACCAGGTTATGTTTCATACCATGCTATCTGACAACAAGACTTGGAACAGACAACACAACTAGGGGGAGTATCCATATACATCACAGATACACACACCTCAGGGTTAGTAGCACTGCACAAAACATCACAGATCATACATATACAACTACCATTGTGCAAAACTGCCTTTCAGTTTGTTGCCTGCTACAGACCACCCTCCCAAACTCAGGAACCACACTTGGCTTTCATGGGAACAATGGAGAATATGAAGGTCTCCACAAACACCATTATATTGGGTGACTTCATATACACAAATATTGACTGGGGATATTACTCAAGTCCCAACACCCTCACCCAACAGTCACTACAATTTGTAGACTCATATGCTATGGCACAAACAGTCAGCACAGCCACAAGGGGGAGTTCATATTGGACCTGATCATCACCAACATGGGGACTCTATGTTCCACACCAGCGATATACCCCTCATTGGTAAGGTCAGAACATACATGTATCTCACTGGACATACATATACCCACCACACACTCATCCTGGGTAATCTTGGTGAACTTCTCATGAGCCAACGTCTCACTTCACCAAAGCAAGGTGATATCCTTCAGAGACCCTGAGACAGTGGCAAATACAGCTCACACTGCTGAATCCTTTATATACACATTCTATGGACAGCTAGTGGACTGCATGGATTGTGCTATCCCAAATAACAACAGGACTCACTACTCCAATGGCAGGGGACCTGTCTGGTAGACCCCAGCCATTAATAAGCTGTACAATGTCAGGAGGATGCTACTACATGATAGAGCACAATCCCAGACTGAGAAGGCATCTGTGATCTGTACTAGCAGACAGCTACGATCACTCATGAACTTTTCTAAGGGCTGCTTCTACCGGACAATTGCACCAGACATGTAGGACTATCACACGGCCTTCTTCAGTTATGTCAGGAACCTGGGTGGACACTCACTGATATGCTGTAAGTTACTGCATGCTGACTAAACATACCCTGAACCCACTGGCATTGCCAACATACTGGCAAACAGGTTCAGTGCAGATGTCCCCCCCCCATCCCCGCTAAGGAGCAACTATCCATCCCAACAGAGTATAACCTCCCTGACATCACACAGTAACAGGTGAGTGCTGCCCTCCCCAAAGCGTACATCACAGTATCAATGGGACCAGACGGTGTCCCGGCCTGCATCTTACACGAGCTTCATGACAGACGTAACCCTCACATTACATCACTGTTCAATATCAGAGTTACTACAGTATATGTACCCAAGGAATGGCATACAGCGACAGTGGTCCCACTCCACAGAGTTGGTGCCACAATGGACCACAGACAATATTGCCCTGTAAGCCTAACTAGCCTGTTCTGCAAAGCTATGGCGCGTATTGTCATGGGACTCATACACATAGACATCGGGAACCTACAGACACTGTGTCCTACACATTTCAGCATTGTTGTGGGCAGATCTTGCCTCTTGAACCTGTTTGTATTCTTTAAACGGTTAACAGGTCCATCAACATAGGGACAATTGTCTGAACAGCCTACCTGAACCTTGCAAAACCCTTCAACGCAATAACCCACTGGGCCATTATGCATAGGCTCACCAGTGTCGATATGGACACATATCTCACACGATGGATTGCTACCTGGATCAGGGATAGCACCCACATGGTCAGAATTGCAGGTGCCATGTCTGACTATACACCAGTTACATGTGGCATCCCATACGGCTCGGTCCTGGGACCTCTCTTGTTCAGTATATATTTGTCTGATGTACAGGCTAGCACAGGGGGAATATGGCTGAACATGTTTGCACTTGACTACAAACTGGGTGCCATGATCAACTCTCCAGCTGCCACATGCATACTCAAACAGGGTCTCACAGAGATGGATGTCTGGTGCCTGAGCCATGCCCTACAGCTAAATGCCATTAGTTGCATAGACATCCCCTTTGGGAATAACAACATGCCCACACATTACCACATAGATAGTACTTCATTGCATATGGTAGCAGTTGCTAGGGGTTTGGGGACATGACTTGTTCGTACTGTCGCCTTTGACATTCACGTTGCTAAAGTGGTTGGACACACCTTCTATGTGGGCCACCTTATCCCATATGGTTCCACATCTAGATCGAGTGAGGTCATTGTGTCCCTATACTCATCACAACCATGCTTGGTTACAATGCCAAATTTGGGGTGTACCTTACCCGACACCTGCAGCAACTGTACTGGCCACAGAAGTTTCTCACCAAGCAGATCTAGAGACTTACACAGATGCCCTGCACAGTTCGGATGCAGCAGCTCCAGCTCTACTCAGTCGCTTACCACCTACTCGGATATGATGTGTGCCTGTTGTTTACAGATATACCCCACCCAGATTTACTGGACATGCTCCACCTCAGGATATCCGACTCCCTTGGAGCTACACACTCCAGGGACGTATACCTCAGCACAGATGTTAATAGGACATGCTGGAGGGGCAGATTCTTATCCTAGAGCCTCCACTCACTCCAGATTGTAATCCCAGTTTTACATACGCAGAGCCACCCACTGACCACCTACAGGAGACATCTTGATGACTGTATGGGTGATCGTATGTTTACCCCTGGGATATCTTATGTGTCCCTGCTAGACAGAGGCACACTAGCCTAAATGTACATGGGCTATCTTGTGTGACCTACTATTCACACACACAGTGTAGTAATCTGACAGGGTTGCGAATACCAAACACACTCTGGCTAGGCTTGTACATGCCCTAGGGCAGATAGCCTAGTATCGACCTCTGAACCTATGCTAATGTTCAGGATGCACAATGTTTATTGCTGATATTGTTTGCAGGTCTTTATCGTCTTTGCTTTACCAGTTTCTATGAACAACTTCGGTATTTGCAGAACATATTTGATTATGACAGGGTTCCACTATATTATAGATGTGTCTGTTGTCATATAACTGTGTGCACAGGGTGGATTGCTGGATAGTGACAGGTTCCTGGGTTAACACATGCAACTGCCACATATGCGTGGCCCACTGCTGTATTCAGACATGGCCTAAGTGTGTGCGCATGCCCAGTTCAGGCTTTCCGTGTTTTGTTGCCTGACATTTGTCTCATTTATTCACGTGTGTGAGCATGCCCAGTGTGACCATTTAGTATGTTGCTATCTGAGGTCCACTACATTTGCTGATGTGTGTGAACATGACCAATATTAACATTTATACTGTGTGTGTTGGAAGTCTGGTTCTGTTCTTACTGCAGGACTCACCTTTGTGCCATAACTCAACAGGGATTATGCTGTGCCTGCAGGGTTTCCATGAGATACTTTGCATAGACTTATCAACATTCCTTCATACAGGCTGACCACTGCAATACTGTCATGGTTTAGTGGTTCAGTACTTTGACACTAGTGCGCAGTATCCTGGGTTTGAAGCCCATCACTGTTTTTTATTTTCATACTGAGCAGACCAGACTGCTTAAGGGCCAGTTAAACAAATATGAGCATTTTGGCTTTTGTTCAGCTATGCACTACTTAGACCAGGCTTGTCCGACATTGCTCAGTATTCACCAACATTGCTGGACGTTGCCCAATATTACTCAACATTGACCACAGTTGTGCTAGTTGGTGTGTGCGATTTTGTTTGCATATACTACATGGTGGTAAATGCTGTTTAACACTGCTTTATATTGCTTAACACATGGCAATCATGCCTTAGGTGGAGCTGCAGGGCTGCCTATGTCAGATGCACATACTACACTCCCTGTACATGTTTGAAAGCAGGTAGTGTCAACTTAGGCATCCCTTTTACTATATGTGTGAGTCAGAGAGAGGTATCATTTCCAGAGTTCCTACTGAGCCAGTGTATGTGCTATGCATTGCCTCTTTGCCAAGGCCAAAGCATACTGGGCATGCCTCCTTCTGCCTACTGGGGCAGGTTCCTCCTCCAAGTCACGCTCTGCCTGTGATGGCTTTGGCAATGGTGGGGGGCTGTTTGGCCCATGCCTATGCTGGTCCTGCTGCAGCTGTTTTCGTAGGATCATATTATGTAACATAGCACATACCATGACAATTTGGGTACATGTAGTTGGTGAGTACTGCAAGGCTCCACCAGATGTGTCCAGGCACCAGAACCGTGACTTGAGCAGCCCAAACACATGCTCTATTACATTACGTGTTTGTGCGTGTGCCTCATTATGATGTTCCTGTTCAGGTGTTTGTGCATTTCTGATGGGTGTCATCAGCCACGGCTCCAGTGCATAGCCAGCATCCCCCACTAGGTGACCATGTGGGATGTCCCCATTGGCAAATGTCTGGTACAGCTGCGTCAGATGCCAGATATGGGAATCATGGTAGCTTCCAGGGCAGCCTGCACACGCATTCAGTATTATGCCCTGGGCATCACACATGGCCTGGCAGTTGATAGAGGGGAAGCCCTTGCGGTTGAAGTAGACCCTACCCTGCTCACCGGCTGGTTCTTTGATGCATATGTGCGTGCAGTCTATTGCACCCACTACCTCAGGGTATTCCACTATTTGCTGGAAGAGACGCATATTGCTGGTCAATACCTCACGATAATTGGGGAAATATACATGATCAACGACATGTGCTGACATGGCATCCAGGAACTGGTGCAGTACCCTGGATGCTGATGCCTGTGATATCCCCACCATATCACCAGTTGGTCTCTGGAAGGTACCTGTTGCTAATATTCTTAGGCCAACACATACCTTGGTTTCCAATGGGATGGGTTCCCCTCTGTTGGTTCTGTGTGTGAGGCGTGGCCTGCACAGCTGAACAATTTTCTGTGGGAGGTCTCTGTCCACTCTATAGCGCTCCACTATCTCCAGCTCATGCAGCCCCTGGTAGGTTACCCTGGTCCTGTACACTCTTCTCCATCTCCTCACTGTGGGTTGTCCAGCAGCATTTCCATTGTCACCACCCTCAGCATGTTGCATATGTCGCCTTATAACAGCAATGGCAGCCCCTAACATGTCTTTGTCTCAGTAAAGCTTTTTCAGTTTTCACTTCTATTAGCTTACTGCAGTGTCTGTTGTGAGAAACATAATGGACTGTTGTTTGCAGAGTTTTAAGTGCTAGGCTGGCTGGGCTAGTATACTGCCTGTGTAATTGCCTGATTCTGATTGTTTTCACCTGCTAGCTCTGCTAGTACTCCCTGGTAGCTTCCTACTATTTGTTGTGCTTCCTTTTTCCTTTCTGTTTCCTCAGGGGGGAGCGCCACGCACACAAGTGCAAACACGCGCACAGCAGCTATCGCGTGCGCACACATGTTTACACGGACTAAAACGTGCTTATTCGGGTTAAAACGCGTGCACAGCAGCACAAACACGCTTACAACTCTTTAATCAGCCTTATACATGCTTACTCCGGCTTAAACGCGCACATGCACGCTTACACTCGCACACTCTGTCTTACTCGGGTTTACAGGCGCGCACACGCGCGCATGCACGCTCAGCAAGAAACGTTGGTGTTATCCACGGCATACACCTTCCATTTCTTGCCTTTTCCTAGCCTACCTATTGACACACCTCTTTCCATGATGTGTAAATGACAGCAGACACATGCCACTCTGCTCCAGTGAGCTTCACTTCTTTCATACATACCCCCCTCGTGATGTCACCTATCTTCTACTTTGTTACTCCCCTTATCCTACTCCTACACTCCACTGACTGTGCTCACTTGCTATGTAAACTTGCGATTCACTATCCTAACCCTCATTTACATAGGATTGCCTACTAATGCTTGGTTATATCTCTTAGACTGAGCTTCCCCCCTTAGCAACCTCTACTCGGTGGCCATGTTTTCTTCAGCCTGCCATTCCCTTGCATTGTACATTAACAATTTAAATAAGATCCACATTTGTGGGTTTTAATTTTTAGTTTTCTGGGTTTTAGAGTGCAGCCCATTTGTGCGGTGCTGCGCTATGCTTAAACATCGGAAATTGGAGAAAAAAAAATATATTTTTATTTTCATATTGCATCAGGAAACATTTCCAATGGCTGTATATTTGCCCATTGGCATGCTTCCTGCACTAGATGCAACCTTTATTTGGAGCTGTCACGGCTCTGTTTTGCTATTTGCAGAATGGTACTCCGTTGTCAGCTGAGTACATTTCTGCAAACAACACTGCTCTTACTCGGATAGGTTTGGGTTTCCTGAATCACAAATCTACCTCATTTGCATGCCTTTCGCCTGCAATTGAGGTAATTTGCATATCCCAGCCCTGTCCATGTAAGAGCCATTTTAGGAGCTCTCTTGCATGCCCCTGCAGGCTGTTCCTGGATCACTCGTCGGACATGATGGCTGCATGGATTCTTACTCTACTCTAAGACTCCGTGCAAGCCTTCGTGAATCTGGCCCAAAGCAGCATACTTAATACTAAGTTTTATACACAAGTCAGTACATTTTAATAGATATTGACCTCAACATTTCCTATTGAGTTATACATCAAAGATGACTTATAAAGGAATAAGTGAATATGCACCCATTAAATCTCAAGGAAGCTTTCTTCTCATTGAATTCAGACATGCAATAATTTTTCTGAAGAATAAATTAGTGTTAGGCATAAAGAGTTTTTTCCCAAATTCATGTTGGAATAATAGTGCACAAAATCTGTCTGTACTGAACCATCTACAACAATTCTAGTTCATGAAAAGTGAATAAGTATATTCCCTAAAAATTAGAACCAATTTATATTATTCATTTTAACACTTCTCAACCAGGTGAATTGACTGGCCCAAGGAAGCTTTTTAACATGACCAAAGCCAAGAATCATAATATTATTAATCATAAGCACTGCTTTTATATCTCAATTAACTAATTTAATTGTATTGTTTAGATTGCATGCACAAATGTATTCATTCATACAACCTTGAGAAAGTAGAAGTACACAGAAAGCACAGCCCAGGCAGTTGTTTCCCTATAATTATTAAGGCTTTCTTAATAAACTATTTGGGTCTATATTATGTGATCGAACATTCAGGTGATCGAACACCTAAACACTGACCTGTAAATGTTGAACTCTGACAATTGTGAATGGCCATTTACGTAAATTTTTTCCCTGGGAAAAAATGTGCTTGGCCATCATTGGTAATTTGCCCTTTTCCCCAATGTAGAGTGATCTCAGAGTTGGTATATTTAGTTAGGGGGGTGGGGGATGAATCCTCTACTTGATTAGTGTTTAAAGGTTTGTTTTGTTTTCTATGGCCAAGCAAATTTTTTCCTGTTCACGGTTTTAAGGGTTCGACATTTATGGGACAACGTTTAGGTGTTCAATCACCTTAACATTTGATCACGTAATATAGTCTCCACTATTTATACTTTTCTGCGACTCTTCTGCTCCAGTCATATAAAGACTGTCATCACCTTTGCAAATCTTCATCTATCTTTTTTTGAGTCCATTGGATTTTTTTATTACTGTACGTTCATAAATTCAGAATAACAGAGTTTAGGGCCTAAGACTATAGTGAACTCTGACTCCATAGAGTTAGGTTTATACATTTTCATTCCCACCCAAGAGTCTAAAAGTTCTATGTTATGTGAACACCTAATGGAAATAGATAACCTGTTCCACATTTCCAGAATTGCTCCCATTATGAATGCACTTATGCACTTCTAAGTGCAGATTATTATAGTTCATACACATTTTTAGGATGTTGCGATGATACCTTTTTTTAATGAATTTCTAAGTTAAATACAGCTCTTAAATCTGTATTATGTAGAGAGTTATAAGCCCATATTAATTTGCAGCTGCAATATCTGCTGCCATCTAGGTTCATAAGTTAGATTTATAACAGATCAAATTGATTTGGTGAGTTTCCTTTGAATAGACTCTAAATGGTTCAACTGTCCAACAGAGTATATACAAAATGAGTTATTATAATCTAGCAAAAGACTAATAGATGCCTCTCCTCTGGACCTCATGTTGCCTCCAGCTACTCCAGTGCTAAAGTCCTCAATTGTTCTGAACTGGTAAAACTGACATAACTTTTTGTCAAGTGGGCCCCCTGAATCCTGGAAGATGACCACATTAATTGCTACTCCATTGTAGTTCCATGAAGTGGTTGATCCAAAAAGGAAGTTGTGGTCAAGGAAACTGAAGCAATCATTCTCACAGCAGCATGTAAAAGACCTTAGCTAATGGAATGACTTGTGCAGTGACATCAGGGACATTGACACCACACTCCTTAGTATGAGTAGCTGATGTCAGACTCCTGGACTCCACAAGAGATTCCATAGGCAATAGGTCCCCATACTCACTACCTGTACTAAAACAAGACATCAGCCTCTTCATCCTATCCCCAAATAACTCTACCAGTGGCCTGAGTTTACTCCCAAACTTGGGTCAGTAACAACACAATTAGACAACCTGCTTCTGTTCTGTCTAGTTGCCTGAGTTTCATCAGTTATTCTTGCTTCACAAATTACAGAAAAGTGAACATACTGTTTTAATTTTGTTTTTGTCTTATTTGCATAAAATGTTAGTAAATATTAAAACATGAATATGGTTTAATGCCCTGGATACTGCCCAGAGCAGGATAACATGATAATATTTATTGAATCTTTTCAGTTACATTTAAATTTATGATACTATGCTATAACATAACATATTATGTTTTTTAAATATCAGTAAAATGCATTTTCATGGTTTGTGGAAGTTATTTGTAACCAAGCATGTATCCAGCCTGTGAATATGCCCTTTGTTTGGTGCAGAACTTGAATCTATAGTAAAACAAAATTACCAATGTGACTATTATTTCCATGGGATTTCAGCTCTGACCCTCATGTGCACCTAAGTACTGAAATTATTTTGCCTAGCTGAAGAAAACACTTTCTCTGCGGGCAGCTCTGAACACTTTCCATCCCATATAGGAATTTTGCAGGATGCAAAGGCTGTGATACCAGCCATAAGTACTGTGTTTCTGGAATAGATGGAAAAATGCTTAATGATGCACAACAGTGGCATGTATCATTATACACTGTACCTGTTTGCAGTATGCATTGATGCTCTGGTTCTTAGTAGCTAGCATTATGCTTCCAGTAAGCAATTAAGCAAATTAGTTATATGCAAACTAAATATAATACGAAGGTTGAAAAGTGTCAAAATCAGTTTTGGTTTAACCAAAATGCATGCAAGCTGCAGAAATTAGTAAAAAAAAAATCAATGTTTTCATTTTTTGACTACAGCATTATGCATGGAAAATGTGAACACCTAAAACTGTACATTAAATTTTCATCAAGAAGCCATGTATTCAAACTAACAATGCACAGAAAGACAGAAATGATGTGTTAGCAGTTTTGTTCACTGCTTCACACACATGTATACTTCAACATCTGCAAAGCTAGGCAAAGGAAACTTAGTAAATAACGAAGAAATAAGAAATGACTTGATGGTCTTATATAATAGCAGAGTTACTTCCAAGTGTGATGGAAATGTTGACATGCTCTCATTATTTAACTGTTTGCATCCCTGCAAATAAATTTGTGCTCATTCTCTCCAGCAAGGTGAAACCTGCATATTTAGTTTTTTTGTAAAGGTTAGTTGGACTCATGCAGAGATTGGTTGATTAACCGTCTTTCTTGATTTTTGCTCTAGGCTAGTAAGCTTATAGTTGATGATACATGTCATGACAAAAAATGCAGTAACCATATACATCATTTTTACCCTGTGTGTTTTTCAATTAAAATACTTCTAAACTTCAAAGAGACTAGAACATGCCTTTCCAAGCAGATTTATGTTGTGAACCAGATGGTAATTTTACATGTGCACAAGAAAGCCAAGTATTCTGCTAAACCATTACATAATTACACAAACTGCAATGACTTTCAGCAAATTCACAATTAAGTCATCTCGACTAAGGATAAACACTTTTGAGGTTAAGGTGTATATTTCCTTCGAAATAGCAAAATATGAATTGTAGTGTAATTACATGAGTCATTGACCTTATGCCAAACTTATTAATTCATTTTCTTTGCCATGTGTGTCATGGATTGATCTTTTTTTGTTTTGGAGGAATTCTCACGCAAATATAATTTTGCTCTTTTCCTAAATATGTTTTAGTGAATAAGCAATCATAATAATGGTATAGCAACTATCTAATTTACATTTACTACTAGAGAAGATACATTTTCCGCCTTATATTCCCAAACTTTAATGGTGTATAAGAACAGATTTTTTTTTAACAAAACACTTTCTTGAACTCAAAGTAGCTCACACATTTTAATTAAAACAATACACATCAACTAAATTATATTGATTTAAGGTATACACGTATACAAACCCAATTTTAAGTTTTTGTTAATTAATACAGAGGATCTCACAAGAGTCTTGCTTTGTGTTGAATGAACATTATTTACAGATGAGTTTTGGTACTATAAGTCCACTATCTTGAGAGTTTTATAATGTGTACTAGCTACCTCATTGTTCTTCTGCCTTGTACTGGAAAATGGGCAAAAAATACAAAACTTTTTTCCTTGTGATGCTTTAAAAAACAAGTTGAATCATCCCCATAATAAGTAATATTATGTGATGTTGAATCTCAGGACGGCAAGAGTTAAAAGTTATAAACTTATGAATTTCCTTGTGCTAGGAATGCATCATTACAAAGTCTATTTTTCTATATTTTGACATGTATGCAAAAATGAAAAGAAATGTAATAAAAAACTCACACTTTTGTATTCCTTAAAAGTATAAATATGTTAGCTCACATGACTGAGAATTTTTCAGAAAAATATATATTAAATTTTACACCTCAGAAGAAAAAAAATGGTGTATACCTGAGACATCTGCACAGTTCTGCATGCAAAGCAGTGTCAGTGAGATTTCCACATACTTCTACTGTGGTATCCAATAAAATGCAATAGAATTTTACAGGACACAGTTATTTAGTAATAGTTAAATCCACACATTAGATTGACTCTTGTGGCATTACTAATTACATGATATATATTTCAAAACACAGTATAAATACTCATTTCAGAAAACCTGGAACCTGGAAATAGCAGAAAAGCAAATGGAATACATGTTCCACCCTTTAACAGTCACTGAAAAAGCAATTTAGCAATTCTGTCCTTATAAAACGGAATTTCTTCAGAATCTAGTAGCACATTTTTATATACAAGATGCTAGAAAACCTAGTAGTATTTTTCATACACAATGTGTTATATAGTGTTCTGTCAGTATTTTCCATGTACAACATGCTGTATAACATACTGACAAGATTTCCTGTATTAGATATTCTACTGGATTTGCTTCCTTACAGCAACATTGTCATCAAATCATCCCTTCAATGTGGTCAGCAGAACATCTATGAATCCATATAAATTACAGAAACAGTATATTTTCTAGCAGAAGAAAATGAAATCAATGCCTACAAATAAAATGTATTACATTGGACTTGCTGTATGATGTAAATTTTCACTGAAATCTTTCTTTTTTTACCACATCCCAAAAAACGATTCTGATAGATGAGTTGGTAAGCCTCTAAATTACCTCAAGATGTGTGTGTGTGTGTGTGTGTGTGTGTGTGTGTGTGTGTGTGTGTGTGTGTGTGTGTGTGTGAGAGTGTGTGTGCATTTTACAATGGAATAGTATCCAGTCCAATGTTAGTACTCTGAGGTCTGTGCAGTCCTGAAGAAGATAAAGTGGGTGAGTGAGTGAATCAACAAATGAATGAATGAATGAATGAAGTGAATAGGAAGTACATTTCTAATTCTTTTCATTTGGCAGGCAAATTCTTTATAGATTTTAATGGAACCTTTAATTTGAAACTATTACAGTGGCATGATGTATGAACAGAGCTCCAAGCATGTGTCTCTGTTCTATCAGAATAATTATATCATTATTTGATTATACTATTAAGGAGGATAAATTCATTATCACCGGTTTCAGGAGAAAAATCTTTAGCTGAATACTGCCTGTGAATACCAAACAGTGTAAGATATTTTTTCTGAAGCTCCCTTTTTATAGATGAATACTACCCATGAACACTAAACAATGTAGAACACTTTTCTGTGGATCCATTTTCAATTGTGATGAAATTGAAATCATTTGTATTTTTGGATATATTTTTTCAAATGAAAAAATAACCATCAACTATTAATTAGAAAGGAAGTCTGCTCCTCTGTATGTTTCCATTAGTGTTTTTTTTTTCTTATCAAACTGAGGCAGTATTGTAGCAATTGCAGTCACTCTACAAACTTGAAATGTGAATATCAAATGTAACAAAATTGATAGAGATCATCTACCCTGTGTCTTGGCTGCTGTGCAGACATATGCACAGTTCACGGAATCCAGACTGCAAAAAAGAAAAGTTAGGAATGATTAGTAAGCATGACCCCTCTGTAATTAGCTTGAAGAAGGTGTGAAGCAGTAGCATTTTGCTGGCTTGCCTATAGCATATAAATGGCATGGGGATTCTGACAATGCTATGCCAAAGGTGGGGTTCACTGGCTTCTCCTCAACCCTGACATCATGCAGTCTCAGCCTTTCTGTCCCTGGCTTCACCACTTACTCATCCCCTGATCTCTCAATTGCTTCTACTGTGAACCCCAGATGTAATCTTTTTTTTTTTGTGTTTTCCTTGACTCCTTGAGGAGTCCACTTCAGTAATAACTGTCAACTAGTCCCATAGAGCAACAAATATGATGGAGAACAGAGAGTGTGGAGTCTGGGAGCCATCATTCCTGTCATAGCCAGTCATTTGCCATAGATGTGGAAGCTGCTAGGCCTAAAATTTGGGTCTACTTTATGGGCTCGAAAGCTGAAAAACCCGAATCCAAACACCACGACATGTAAAGAGCGAACCGCAAATACGTCAAACGAACAAAACCGCAAAAGTGGAAATATCGAATTTGCATAGTTGGCCCATCTGTGGTATAGCTCTGTAAAGTAAGTGTGCGATAGTTACGGACCTTAGGGTTAGGGAGGGGCTAAGGTAAGTGCATAGATAGGTAGTGTATGTAAGGTTTTGTGTAGGTAATGTATGTAAGGTTTACTGTAGGGTTTTGTTAAGGGTATGTGTGTGGAATATTTAGTTTGTTTGGGTATAGCTCCATAGGGAAAGTGCATGGTAGTTACAGACCTTAGGGTTAGAGAGGGGTTAAGGATAGTGCATAGATAGTTGTGTATGTGGGGTTTAGTGTAGGATTAGCAGTAGGGTTTGGTGCTTTAATTTAGGGTTAGAAGTAGGGTTTTGGTTAGTGTATGTATGTGTTTTTTTTATTGTGTTTGGGTAGGTAGTTTGTTGCAGGTTGTGGGTTGGCCGACTATGACGGTTCGAGGTTTTAAATTTTGTGCTTTAGTATGTTCGACGTATTCACAGTTTGCTCTTTTTGTGTCGCACTATTTGGATTCGGGTTTTCGTGTTTCGAGCGTATAAAGTAGACCCTTAAAATTGCTACCAAGTGCAGCTGGCCTAGTTCTTAGCTATAAACCTATGAATGTACAAGCAAATTTTTAATTTTATTTTATGTATTTGTTAACCAGTTAAGCCCATTGAAAAATTGTTCCTTTTCAGTGGTGACCAAGGATCACTGCCTGGTTAAATGACTAGCTGTAAGTCATACAACAGGCAAGTGTAAGTGAAAGAATTCAAAACCTGTACCTTTGATTACAAGAAGTGGTTTGTTAACATAAGTGTTGTCCAATTTCAAATCACTTAAAATGTTAATAGAACAATAAGTGTTTCATAGACATGCATTATCAGAATAATAAAAACAATGAAACTGTAATGACTGGGATTATTGACAGGTAGTATTTCTCAGTGATGTATCAGAAAAAAGTTATTGAGAGACAGGACATTACTGAGGGGCAAAATCAATGATGTTCTGTAAAATTGTAGAAAGATAAGGGGCAAAGTATTATAATTCACTTAATAGGTTAACATAACAATTTTTGCATAAGCATGCATTTTCTGAACATTTGAACAGCAAAAACTATGGACTCTAATAATTGGCATTACTGACTGACTATAAACCTCAGTGATTTTTCAACCCACAGTGATTTATCAGAAAATGTAGACACAAGTGAAAAGTCTGGCAGTTAGCATAGTGGATTAAGCATCGAAACTCTCAGTGAGCTGCTTCTTGTAGTTAAGGTTATAGGGTTTGATTTTTCCTACCTCCATTTGCCTACTATGTAAGGTGATCCAGGTATACCAATATTCCATTACTTGGCTGCCTCTCCCCAGTTACCATAAAACACATTTGGTACCTGTCAGTGTGCATACTGTTTTCTTCTTTACTTTTAAACTGATCACAGAGATTTGGATTTAATTTAAAACTTGTATTAAACATTTTGCAACAAAAACACTGACAGCCATTAAATGAAAAAAAATCTCAAATTGAAAACAGACATGAGCAATAGTAAATGTTTCTTCCTTTGAAACTCACATTTATCAAAAATGATTCCAGAAGTTCATTAAACTGTAACAGATATGCAGAGATTTATAGCCAAATCATAATAGTGAACCTCTAATTAGATGCTATTTAAAAGGTACAGGAATTCAAGAGACATATGTGTAATTAATTCGTTAACAGCTTGGAACAGCCTATGGGACACACATGGTTCCTTTTCAATGGCAACCCAGGAGCAGCACGTGAGCACTGTCTGGTGAAATGAGTCAAACTCACATGAGACAAATGAAGGGAGCATCTCATTAACAGCTTATCGATCATAGCCTTAACTCATCTGCATAAACTGCCAAATTGTTCTAGCCTGACACAATGCATTTCACACCCTTCTGCATGCAAAAAACAAGTGAAATTAAAAATGCAGTCATAGTTAAAATTCTAAAATTAAACTCAGAGACTTCATTGCTGTGCAGTTTATTCACAGACAATTAAGGTGACTGTCAACAGTCAACAAAACAAGGAAACGAAGGATCGAATCCAAAGAACATGGCTCATTTGAAGAACCCTCCTGTTTTCTACAATTGATTCCTTCCTTTATACCATAACTTCTCTTGGATGCAAGACACATACAAACATACTGCCTCTTATATGATTGTGTACTGTTAGATGTTTGCTCGCAATAAAATAATTGAACAGATAGATAAATAACTGAGAAGTGTATCTAGCTCACTACTGTGAAAACCATACACTGCATCCCTTTACCCTCCCAATTTTTTAGCTCAGGAAGCAGAGACAAAAACCCAACCATTAGGAACAAATTTTAAATTTTCATCTTATATACTCAGAAAGTTACGTTAGCAAGTATTCTTTGAAGGACACAACGTCTGAAACTCACATGCCCCTGACATCATTTAATGACTGTAATCCACAACAGTTTGCCAGAAAGGCACATATTTTTACAAAGAACAGACCAAAATAATTTACAAATTCTTTATTCAAGAATACTGAGCAAATTGTAATTTTAGAGATAGGATTAGCATGTTTACACTATGAATAGATGTGATAATAGAAATGCACTTGGCAAATGTGAAAAATAAAGGCTCTAATCATGTTTTTAACTTTTTGGTGTGTGAAGTTTTTATGCCTAATATTAGAAGTGGTGATGTGAGAACAAGTATTGAGAACCTGGAAACCAAATGGATTATTTTACTGCATGCAATTGCTGGTAAAGGTTTAAATGAAAATGTTCCTTTGAAACCTGCCCTGAGGTCACATGATCTTATGCACTAATTCTGAGTTGATTAAATAGAGCTGTCGTGTTGCAGTCTTTAGATCTGATGAAGCATCCTTTGGTGATGTGAAAGTGCTCATCTCTCCTGTTTTACTTTTGATTTTTATATGTTTTTATGTGTTTTTTTCAACATTTAACATTAAAGTGTTTGAAGCTATCTGCTTGAGCAGACTTATTTTTATTTTCCAAAGCCAAAAGTAATTAAGAGGTGGTGGGCAAAAGGGATACATTTTAAATACTATTTTTTCATCTATTTGTTAACCAGGTAAACCTACTGGAGAAAGTGTCCCTTTTCAGGGGTGACCCAGGAGTACTGTGTGAGTGACTTGCTTATAGTCACATTGTAGTCCAATGGAGATGGGAGGATTCATACCTGTACATTTTACTACAGGAAGTGTTTCATTAGCAGTTCAGAGCCATAAGTGTCAAATACCTCTAATTCACTTAAACAGTTAGCAGAATTGCAACAGATGTTGCATGGAGATACATTTTTCTAGAAATGAGAACTATGGAACTATAATGACTGATTTACCAAATGAAAAGGTGGTAAGGGAGGTTTGGTGTGGAGGATTATGGCTCTAAGCTCTTAATGAGCTGCTTTAGGGGTAGAGGGTTTGATTCTTTCTACCTCCACCTCTGTGACAATTTTCATACTTTTCTCATATTTATAAATCTTGTCTAAGAATTCATTATTTGTAGTTTTAGATCTCTTGATTGTTTCATGATACCACTTAGATCACTCAGGAATAGAGCCAGGTGAGTATATGTTGATTTATCAAAGTCCACTAACAACGAAACACAAATGATCAATGCCAGTATTTTGAAAATCTGCTTTACTAAAGACCCAAAACATGAAACACAAAACTATTAAAGAGGAAAACAAACTGTTTCCTTTTGAGATTGCCTAACCAAAAGCCCTACCACTAAATTCAGATATCCTTTTAGTGTTATGGAAATATTTTTTTCTAAGATAATATACATGGTTTTGTTAGGGTCAGAGGCAGGGTTATGGTTAGTCCATGCTTTGGTAAGGATGGACAGGGGGTGCCAGCCTAATAATGATTACTAACCCTAACCTTGCCTCTGCCCTAACCCCAACCATACAATTTACCTTAGAAAAGCACTTACTGTAACATTACTGCTACACAAGTTTCAGCACTAAAATCACAAAGTCACACTTACCTTACCCACACACACTCTCAGTCTTTCTTCTTTCAGTATCTCCAGTATTTGATAAGGAATGCTCCTGATAAATTTTCCAAGCAATTAACTCTGTGATCAAACTAACAACAAGACAAAGTGAAGGGAAAGCATTCAAGTATATATGTTCACAAAACTGAGAGAAATCAAATTAAAGATCTGCTAGATGTGTCTGCTATTGTTGAGAACCATTAAAATGTGCAAATGAGTTGCGAGATTAATCCATTCCATAAGATATCAGATTGCTTTTAAGCCTGTTTTGATGGGACTTTTAATAAGCAAAGCAAATCATTTCAAGGAAAAAAAAGATCACCCATTGGAATGCATTCATAAATTGAACATAGGATCAGCATAGGATCATAGTATCATAGGAAATTACTAGGCTATTGACCTGGAGGTCATTTCAAGCCCAGCCATTTCATCCCATTGTAATGCCATAGAAAAGTTAAGTAATACCCAAGATTGCAGTTAGTAATGACCGCTCATGTCCAAGAGGGTTGTGGGCACTAATCCTAGTAAGAATTTACAGTGCTCCATCTACTCGCCCAGGTTCCTTTTGAACAGTGTCATAGAGGTGCTCTGTTTCACATGAATAGGTAGCCTATTCCAAAGATGCAGTAGTCACTGGGAGATAAATCTATCCCTCCAGCATATCCTGTTTAAGGCACAGGCCATATTTAGGTCCTTGGAACAGGTAGCCCTAGTCCAGTTTGATTTACTGATAGGCAGCAAGTTCATTAGGTTTGGGTCTGAGATTGCTGTGTAAGCCAGGCATAAGTCCCCCTAAGAAGTCTATATGATACAGAGTAAAGTGATAGGGACTTTAGCTGGTCTGTGTACAGCACGTGCTGGAGTCCTTTAGTGTTCTTTATTAGAAACCTGTGAGGTCTCTTCATTTGCTGCAGGTGCTTTGTATAGTACATGCTGAACAGGGCATTATACTCAATTATGGGCTGGATCAGTGACAAGTATAGAGGTGTTATAACCTATTTTGTTATAAAGGTGATGCCTTTACTAATCAAGTGTGCTCTGCAGAAAGTCTTCCTCACTACAGTAGACACATGGTGGTCAAAGTTAAGTTGCAGCCAACTTGTGAACCCAAGCCCCTTACCACTTCGTAGGCACTTAGGGTATTGTTGTTGATTTGATAGTGTGAAGGGACATTGTTTGTGCCAAAGGGAATGATGATGCATTTCTTTGCATTCAGTTTGAGACTGTGACTTAGACAGCAGTCATTGGTCTACTTAAGACCCTACTGGAGTATACTGACATCATTTGAGGATTCAATAATTGCACCCAGCTTGCAGTCATCTGCAAACTTGGTCAACCACAACCCCTTTGTTTTGACCTGAACTTCTGAGAAGTATATACCAAACAGTAGGGGGCCCAGCACTGACCCCTGTGGCATCCCACTGGTAACAGGCCTGCCGGTTGATGTGGAGTCACCCACATTGATAGCGTGTGTCTGGTTTGTGAGCCACTTAGCAACCCATCTTATAACAAAGGGTTTACATTCAGTTTGCTAAGTTTATCAGAAATGCCTGCGTGTGGGATTGTGTTGAAAGCATTTGCCAAGTCAAGATATGCTGTGTGCAGCCATCATCAATGGCCCCATCCACATTTTTAAAAAAATCCATAAGATTTAACAGGCAGGATCTGCCCTTGATGAAACTGAATTGGGTAGGATCCAAGGTTTGGAAGTTGCCTATGTCTTTATTTATGAGGTCCATAATGACACATTCCATGGACTTACAAATGAGGCTGATCAGGTTTATGGGTCTGTAATTCCCCAGGTCTGTTGCTAGGCCACTTTTGTGGAGGGGAATAACTGCTGTTGGTTCTCCATTCTGAAGGAACAAAGCCTGTGGTTAGACTGTGATTAAAAAGGGTACTTAATGGTGATGCTAATCATGTTTTAGCCTGTTTAGAAGACAGCCTGGGATGCCGTCTGGTCTCATAGAGGCTGTTTTTTTTGTCTTGGATAAGGCTTTGATGACCTGCTCTTCAGATATGTTGGGTGGGAGGTTTTGGGGCAAGGTTTGTGATAGCTCTGGAGGAGAAAGGGCAGTGAAAATTTCACCAGACCTATCCACTAGCATGTTTATTATCTCTGTGGGGTCAGTGTGCATGATATCATTGTTCACTAGTTCTGCACATGCTTGGGTCTTACCTTTTAGGCTACATATGTAGCTGTAAAAAGCCTTATGATTATTCTTGGATGTGCTAGCTAGGTTTTTCTCAAAGAGGACCTTAGAGGACTTGACAAGTTGTCTTATTTGCCTGTTGAAGCTGAGGAGGGTGCTTTTCTATTGTTAGGGTCTCAACTTTGTTTTCATGGATAGCAACTTTTTGCATTTATTATAAAGTTTGTTGATGCTAATGTGCTACAGCTGTAACTAAGGGAAAAGCTGTTAAATTAATCTGGCTGGCTATGTCTCACAATTACATGGTAGTGTGCAATGCGCAAACAAGCAGAAACCTGCTCAAATGCAGGGATTAAATACCAGAAGCTAAAAACTTGGAAAAAAACATTTTAAAAGGATTCAAAAGGACCAGTGAGGATGCTTTTTTGAAGCCCTAGACCAACCACCCTTCAGCAGACAAGTTCTAATCAGTATAATCCTCTCACTAGAGTACAGAAAGTCCCCTTCCAATCCAAGATGGCCTGGAAAATGTGTTCAGAACAAACAGCCACTGCAGACAGACCCAGATGCAGCAAACTTGTATCTGGACTATGCTACAGCTACTAGCTACTCTACTTTCAGCAGGAACCACTAGAAAATGTTTAACACAGCAGAAAAATAGCAGTGAGTCACTAAGAAAAACATTTAAAACAGCAGAAAATCACCAAGAAGACTCCAAAGAATGTTTTAAACAGCTAACACATCAGTTATTATAATACTGCTTGGTGGGAAAACCAGAACAAGCAGAACAGATTGCTTTGCAACAGTGAAAAACACCCACAAATACTTAACAAACAGTGAAAATAGCAAAAAGAGCTTAGTAAACAGAGAAAACAGCAATAAAATTCAATTTAACAGGTACAGTAAGGCCGACAATTGCAGTACAACAGTGCAGATTAGTACACAGTATATAAATACAGTATTAAAAGATGCAGCAAATAGTATAAATAAGCAAAAAAAAATACCCAAAACATGCAACTTACTGTTTTTTGAAAGCTCAGAAGCCTCTAGTCATCTGGTATCTCAGCTCAGAGTTATGGCTGATAGCCCACCTCAGTTCAGCTCGTTATAAACAAGCAGAAACCTACTCAAATGCAGGACTAAAATATTGAAAAAAAATATTAAAAAGGTTCAAAAGGAACAATGAGGATGCTTATTCCAAGTTCTAGACCAATCACCCTACACCAGACAGATTACAATCAACACAGTCCTCTCACTAGAGTGCAGAAAGGCCTTTTCCAACCCAGGATGGCCTGGAAAATGTGCTCAGAACAAACAGCCACTACAAACAGTTCCAGATGCAGCAAACCTGTATCTGGACTATGCTACAGCTACTAGCTACTAGCTACCCTAGTTTCAGTAGGAACACTAGAAAATGTGAATTAGAAAAGAATAAAAGAGAAAATGAATAGACATCTTAAACATAAAGACTTAATTGCATCTATAAACATAGCAATTTTTTGAGGAACTATGGTTTCCAGTTCTTACAGTCCCATATAAAGAAGGAGGAGCTTGAAACTGAATTAAACATGTTTATGAATAAGTAATTGTCTGAAATTAAGACATAGGTAAAACATTTTGAGCATCCTGTATCCCATTTAAGGATCTGCCAAAGGTTTTTATGTTAGATAAATCAACACTTAAAACTTCCTGAATGTAAATTGATCAGTTTTAGACAATACTTAACACTCCATTGTAATGTATCAGAACATTTACAACACTTTGAACTTAAGGTATCAAAATATATTCAACAACTTTCTTGAAATCATCAAATGTCATTTGTCTTATAACCACTTTGAAAGATAAATTAAACATGGAATTTACTGAAAACTGGAATCAAGAAGGTCATTAAAAGAATAAATACTGGTAAAGTAGGTGGTCATGAAGAATATTCAGTCATATTGTATAAGCACTTAACTTGTTAAAATGTTAAGAATTATTATATATGTTTATTCAAACAAAATGGATTTCAGATAAGTACTTAAGTCAAACTAAATCAATTTTAATTCATAAACCAAGTACAGACTCCACTGATTTATCAAATTATGGACCAATAGTTTTAAATAATATAACTTAAGTCTAACAGATTGATTTCAATTTTTTTTCTCTTATATCATTTCACTTTATGATCTTGAATTTACTATTTTAAGACTAATATATGATCAAAGAATTGCTTTATAATCCTTATTTATTGTAAGATAGAATAATACTTTCATTTTTTTACTATATGTATGGATGTGATTAAGGATTTAGGTTTAATATATCTATTTCTTTTCTCTTTTATTCTTTCTTAAATAACAATAGAATAGCCAGTTCATGACTTCCTTAAAACTCATTGGCTAATCAAAATACATAATTTATTTTACTCAAGTTCTACAAAATACTTCATGTTTCTGCTATCTCAGCAAAGTCAGTACTGACCTTTTTTGCTCAATAAATGTTATATGTGTATAAAAATGGAAGAAAAAGAAAAAGTAAGCAAACTATTAAGTAAGCCACTGAAGTGAACAACTAGTGTTGTTACTGTAAAAGTGCACAATGCCATCTGATTCCTTAAAATAAATTGCAAGCCATGTAATACAGCAAATAAGAAATAAGAACATTACTGCTGGCACTGTGCATTGAGACTTGGTTTGTTCTATATCATATCAGTTTCTGTGAGGAAAGAAAAAACATGACAATTTATATATAGGTTGATAGGTGTAAACAGAAAAGTAGTGAATAAGAAAACATAACAAATAATATGAGCAAGGATTTCATACAGATTGCTTTGTTCACCTCATCCTTGACACAATAATTACTCAAGTAGGCATTTAATAATTTCTTAAAATAATCTGTATTAATTACACTTTTGAACTTACAACTCTCTCAGAGAATCAATTGTTATTCCTTATTGAATGTCCTTCTTAATCTAGCCTTGTTTAATTTGTAGATGTTTGCAAACTCAAACTGTCAAACAGAAACAGATCTTAAAAACATTGTGCTCCATTTTGATAAGGTAGGGAAATATATTTACCTTGTTAATTTCTTAGAGTGATGCAGGCTACTTAAATTATTATTATTTTTGTAATATATCTTGTCTCAACACAATTAAGAGTGCTTACATTTGTCTTACACCATAAGTGCCACATAGGAACCTGAATTATTAATTTTGTATGACTAAGTCTTATAAATAGATCTTTCATAGCCATTTCTGTCTGCTTTAAAAAAATGATTATAGACTTTATAGTCCTGTTTGCTAATGCACAAACTGATTTTATACACTTTTAAATTTTTTTTTGATCAACTAATATTCCTAAATCACAAAATGATGTCACACTGTCTAAGGTTGTTGTATCTATAATATAATGACCATTTTGGGGGGAGGGGAATCATATATTTATTCTTTGCTACATTTATAGTCATTTTATTTAATAGTGCCCATATTTCTTAGCCCATGTTGTGGAGATTTTATATTACATTTAGAACAAATATCTTTGACAAATTTTACATCATCAGCATAAATCAAGAAGAATGCACTCATTTCAAAGTTGACAACAGAGTAAATATTAAATATTAAATCAGTGCGGTCCTAGAATTGATCCTTGAGGTATACATGATTTACAAAAAATGTATCCTCCCATTGTTATTGTCTAATTGTATTTTTAGTAATCACTCCTGTAGCCAGTTGATCAATTTATTTGATGATTTTATATTAATGATATTCATGATATTCAATCAAGTATGTAATGGGTACTGGGAAAATGTGTACATATATATATATATATATATTTACACACACACACACACACACACTCACACACACACACACACACACACACACACACACACACACACACACACACACACACACACACACACTCACACACATATTTATATACATACACTTGCAGTCTAATTTCCTACCTTCCACAATATGCTGAGTAAAAAAATAACTTACACACTGTTGTTGATTTTGCCTTCAAACCTTGATCTCGCCTTCAAAAATATGTTTGTAAATAGAGAACTGACCCTTTTTTATCAAATATATATTTAATCTTTAAAAAGATTAGCCTCTGAATACTCAATAAACCAGGTGTATGTTCAGAAAGGCCACTAGTAAGAAAAACAGACACAAAACGTGAATCAAGTGGCCAGCCCTGAGCAAACCACCCTTTAATTATAAAACACATAAAAACACAATTACTACATTTAATCAGTTTCATCCATTCTAATAACAAGGAGTCCATCAGAAATGTCACCACCAAAGGTTTTCTTCCTTATATCAACTCCATAACTAAAAGTGACAACATCTTTAAAGGTATATGATCCAATCAAATTCAAATAACATTATACTTTGCAAGCTGTAACTCACTAGGTAAATTAAATTTAAGCCTCAAAGAACTCCAGTTAAAAACTTTCAGCAAATAATAGTACAAAAATATAAGACCATATGATAATTACAGAAGTAAGTAAAACATATTATATGGAGAACTGTAAGAGTATGAATCCCAAGTGCTCAAAGACAACTATCTTGACGTCTGGCACTCAAGTGCCTTGTATCTTTGGTAGGCTACTGCTTATGCTGAAACTTAAATATGAGTTCATGCAGGCAGCAGCTGCAACCTATCTTAGCACATGATTCAAGCTTGAGTGAGGAAAGTGCAGCTGCCATTATGAGAGAATGGGAGAGAATAGGAGTGTGGATTAGAGCACCAGTTGGGAAGAGAGTTTTAGGTTCAGGGAACAGGAGTGAAATTTCAAGTTTAGTGAGTGTGAAAGGAGACTTAGGGTTAGTGTGCAAGTGGGAGATTTTAGGTTTAGGGAACAGGAAGGGAATCTTAGGGTTAGGGAGAGAAAAGGAAGTCTTAGGGTTAGGGTGCAGTTGGGGAGATTTTAGGTTTAGGGAACAGGATGGAAGTTTTATTGTTAACGTTAGGGTCCTGGTAGGGCTGTACAGTACTACAGGCTAAGGTGTTGGGAGCCTTAAGTAGTTACAGGAGCTGGAGTTAGAGGAAGTTCAAGCAACTCCCTTTTCAAGCAAGCAACAGTGAGCAAGTGTGTCATGAGCTACTAGCATGTAAACATCTGTTGTAGACCCTTTTATATTTTCATTTTGAGGAAGGCAGTAATTTTCTTAAATAATTTAACATGAAAGCTAAGCTATTCAAATCCAGATATATATACACACACACATATACACACACACACACACACACACACACACACACACACACACACACACACACACACACACACACACACACACACACACACACACACACACACACACATATATATATATATATATATATATATATATATATATATATATATATATATACATGGATCTATGTCAAAACACCGAATTACCATAACATCGACTTGCATAACAGTGAGATGACTTCAGCAAAAATTTAAATGAATTAACTCCCAGAATAGCATATTTTGTCTCCAGGAAAAAAAACACTTGGCCACCAATAACTAAAACAAAAAAACAAAGCAAATTAAACCTGTCAAAGTGGGGGCTTCATGACCCACACCCCACTATGTGAGGAGCTGAAGCCCCCACTCTCACACAGTGTTAAATCACATGACCACAAAATTTAAAGAAATACAGCTAAAATATATGTTATTTAACAGCACATAAAAACATGTGCATATAAATGCAACATAAAAACTTTATAAAAATATATACAAAACTTCCTATAAGCAAGTAAAAATACTGTTTTAGCTAACAAGAAGACAAACATATATAATTGCAGATGCAAAGGAAAATATTTTCATCTGGCTAGTGGTCTTGACTTCAGTTTGGGTTTAATGGGTACAAACTCATTCAACCCATGCCCAAAATCTCCCCTTAGCCTGATAATCCACTTAGCTTCCATCTGTTCTGTTTGATTCCTTATATCTCCACCCATTATAGTCTCATAAACTCTACTAATAACAAGAAATTTGAATGTGTGCCTAGAATCAGTAGTCAGTACATGTTATGACAAAGCACTAATTGTGCTTCCCTTTTGTATATAATAAACATGTTCCTTTATTCTCTCCCTTAAAGGCCTATCAGTCTTTCCTATATAAAATTTGAAACATTCCTTACAGTGGGCTAAATGAACAACATATTCTGTACTACAAGTAGCAAATATATGAAACTCATAATCCCTTTTTTGGTTTGGATGTGTAAATTTTGCACTACTATCAATGTATGAACACTTTGATCACCTACCACAGGGCATCGTGACTATTCCTATGTTGCACAGAATATATATATATATATATATACATATATATATTTGTGTGTAAATATATATATATATATATATATATATATATATATATATATATATATATATATATATATATATATATACATATATATAAACTATAAATATATATATATATATATATATATATATATATATATATATATATATATATATATATATATATATATATATATATATATATATATATATATATATATATATATATATTTATATGGATCAAGGATTGTCCATTGAATACATGTTTCACCGAAATGTAAACCACCAAAATACTTAAGTTTATGCAGGGGGGCAACCCCACCTGCACTCCCCATGTGGGAGTCTGTGCCTCCCCACACCCCCCACTTTAAAATTCTTACTCCGAGATTGCACTACAATGGGGAAAAGGGAATATTTCCTTATCCCCACTGTACCGTGATCTAAGCAACAGTTTGTTTAGTTGTACAATCTACACCACATGTTGATGTACAACTAAACCTACATGCAAACAACTGTTTGCTTACTTACCTTCAGGCAAAAGTGCATTTTCGATAAATGCACTTTCACGAAAGTGTGTTCAGTGGTTTACATTTCAGTGAAACGTGTGTTCGATGGACGGCCCTAGATATATATATATATATATATATATATATATATATATATATATATATTATTTATTTAACCAGGTTAGTCCATTTTCAGTGGAGACCTGAGGAGGAAAGCTCCAGTTACAGGCAATTTACAAATACATAAAACGTCCGTAGTTCATGATACATGATTGAAGATAAAAACAAGCTAGCTCCAGTTACAGGCAATTTACAAATACGTAAAAATTAATAGTTCCTGATACATGATTCATGATATAAACAAACAATATAGTGATGGATTTTTTTTTTTTTTTGGTAGAGTATGTTCAGCAATAGAGCTTACAAAGCCATATATGCAATTAATGAAGTGGTGGAGAAGTATGAGTTAAGGATATAGTATTTTAGGAAAACTACAAGTGTAAGGTGAGAGAGCTGAACTGCCTGTGTAAGGTGGAAAGGTGTAGGTGGAGGTGGTGTAAGATGCATGAGGAAAAAAGGGTTAACAAAGGGAATGTAAGATAGAGCATGTTATGGGAGTGAAATGGAGTTAGGTAGGGTCATGACAGGTGCAAGTCTTGGTATTTAGAAGGTGAATTTTGAGTTATTTTTTGAAGTGTATAGGGTGGGTTATGGGATGTATGAGTATTGGAAGTGTATTCCAAGCTTGGGCAACTGAGAATTTATATAGAAGTTTGCCAACAGTTTTCTTAGGTTGGTAAATACGTAGGAGTTGCTGGTTAGAGGTGCGTAGGGTATGAGTGAGAGTATAAATGGATACTAGGCAGGAGAGAGCAGGGCAGGAGGATGGTTTGTATAATGTGGAGTGTGTGATTTGATATTGTGATAATAGGAGTTGTGGGAGTTTTAGCCATTGTAGAGAGTTGAGTACAAGGCAATGGTGTGAGTTATAAGGAGAGGTTGTGACAAACCTTGCTATTTCATGGTATGTTTGTTGGAGTTTGGCCAGGGTTGTGGACTGAATGTTAGTAAGGACTGGGGTGGCATAGAGAAGGGAAGGGAGTTGAAGTGCCTGAGCTAGGGAGAGTCTAGAGTTAGAGGTTAAAAGTTTTCTGTTGCGATAAAGTATGCCCAGTTTTTGGTTGTTTTTTTAAATACTTTGGAGGATATGTAAGTTAAATTTAAGTTCATCATCTCTGATGGCACCAAGTAGCTTTGTGTGGGAATCTGGTTTTATGATGGTGTTATTGGAGGATGTGATGACAAAGGTGGATTTATGGTGGGAGAGAGAATGAGGGAAGAAAAGCAAGAGTTTGTTTTTTTTTTTGGTTTAGGGTGAGTAGACTATCAGACAGCCACTTTTCTATGGAAAGGAAGGCTTTTTAGGTAAGAGTCAGAGATATTGGTGGAAGTGGAGAGGAGAGTTAAGTCATCTGCATATTGGATAAGGAAAGACTGATTGCAGGATGTATGCAGATCATTATTGAAGATATTGAGCAAGAGGGGACCCAAGATGGAGCCTTGGGGTACCCCTGAAATGATAGGATGGTAAGGGAGCAAGAGGAGAGCCATCAGACAGATCGTTGCCTATGAGAAAGGTAGCTAGAGAAAAAGGCTAGGGCGGTAGCAGATAGAGTGAGGTTGGTGAGTTTAGATAGAAGAATACAGTGTGATACAGTGTAAAAAGCTTTGGACAGCTCAAGGAAGCGACAAGATATGAGTTGGTTGTTATCACGGGCCTTGGCGACAGTATGTGTAAAGATAGGAGGGCAGTAGCTGTGCTGTGGTTAGGCCAGAAGCCATGTTGAGTGGGTGTGAGAAGGTTTTCATGGAGGTGATAGTTTAGAAGCTATGTGTGAATACATTTTCGAGTATTTTTGAGAGAGGGGAGAGGATAGCAATTGGTCTGAAGTTAGATGGATTAATTGAGTTCCCTCCTTTATGCAGGGGGGTAGTGAAGAAGTATTGCTAAATGGCTGGCACTGTTGCTTTCTGAATAGATCTATTGATTAACAGGGATACTGGATAGGCTATGGATTCAGCAGCATATTTCAGGAAGGTAGGTGGGAGATTGTCAGAGGAAGGGGGAGCAGGGTTTAAGTTTCTGTAGAAGTGATTTGATGTAGGAAGTAGGAACAGGTTGAAAGGTGAAGTTATTTTAGGAGGGTTGGGAGGGGTAGAGGGGCGATTTGTGTTGGAGTCAGAGGGTGTACATTTTTGGACTGTGTCAATGAAGTGTCTGTTTAGAAGTGTAGCAGTTTCTAGATGGGTGTTATTTGGGAAAGGAGAGGGATAGGAAGGGTGACCTGGATGGAGAATTTTATTTAAGGTAGTCCGGAATGTACATGGATTGGATTTGCTATTAATTTGGGGAGAGTTACAGTAGGAATTTTTTGTCCTTATTAACTTGCTTTTTGATGAAGTTCTGAAATTCTCTGTATTTTTATAGCGGGGAGGGGGGGGGGTTCTTTTGGTTTTATTTCAGGCTTTCCAAGCATTATCACATTTATGCATGAGTGACTTTAGATAGCTATGGAGCAAAATCAGATTTGATTCTAATTCTCCTGGAAGGGGCAAAGAAGTTAAGGGTGTCAAGGAAAACCTGATTAAATTTAAGAACTGCATCATTGAGAGGGTTGTGTTTGAGGATGGACTAGTCAATACTAGACAGAGCTGAATTTAACTGGGTGTTATTAAAGCTGGATAGTTTACAACAGTCTCTATATGAGTGTGGTTTGGGCAGTTGGACAGAGTAACGTAGGATGGAGGTAGGAAGATGGTCACTTAAGGAGTTGTGTAAGGTAGTTGGACTGTCATGAAGATTAGGGGCATTAGTGAGGACCCAGTCAATAGCAGAGTTGGAGGAAGAAGCATTGTGGAGGTGGGTGGGGGAAGTTATCAGTTGGTGGAATCCATGTAAGTTGTGGAGAGTCAGTTGTCAGTTTGGACCAGTCAATGTTGACATCACTGAGGATGAAGGTTTCATATGGTAAATTGTGAGAGAACCAGGACAGGATAGATTCCAGGGCTGGAATATTTTTTCGAGGATGTATATGGAGGCAATGGCAAATTTCTTATAAGGGTTAGGATGGCAATTTAGTATGATTAGTTTAGCTGGTGGAAATCTGGGATAGGGTTGGTGATAGGTGAAAGGTTCAAGCTGTCAGTGTAGAGGATGGTGACATCACTTTCCTTTTTAGAGATTCTGGGTGAGCAATATATATTGCATCTGGGTGGGAGTATGTTGTCTGTGAAGTGGGGGTTTATCCAGGTTTCAGATAAGGTTAAGATGTGAGGGGAGGTATGGGTTAACCAGGTATACAACTCAGAAATTTTGTTAGTGAGGCTTATATACATATGTGTGTATATATATATATATATATATATATATATATATATATATATATATATATATATATATACATATATAAAAAAGAAAAACACAAATATTGACACCAGCGGTTGGTACTGAAGTATAACTATACAAATGAAAAAACAGAGTACCAAAGTCACCACAATGTTGCTCATAAACCAAAAGCTTTACTATATCACTTTAAAATAATAAATAAAGCAGTTAAAACTTCCATATAAACTTGATAAGGGCTTTTAAGTAAACTCTTCCTCAAATCTCAGATTATACACTGATCAGGAACATTTAAACAAACTGCTATCCGATCACTAAGAGTATGCAGATTAGGTAAAAATGGCTATGAGCCTTACTGAATGTAAACTGCCTATATGGACCAATAAAACTCATTTGCTCTAAAAAACAATTAAAAACCCATTGGTGGTAAAAGACATCTTGGTCCAATCAGTGGCTGTATGCAAAAGAAACATAACAGGTGAATAGCTACCAATAACAACAAATATGCACAGGTCTTACAGTCTTCAACATTATTGGATTCCTGTTGTTATAAGCTCCAACAGAAATGCTTAGTACTTCATAACTCATTTGTATCCCAATAAATATTAAATGCCTGTAGTCTTCCAGTCATATCCAGGATGTTAATGAGGTACGGCTTATCAAAGATTAATTGTTCACTGGCCAATCGGTTACATTAAGTTAAAATGTGTAATATTTGAACCAATCAGTGTTGCAATATATACCAAAACAAATAGCTTTCAGCACCTGGTATTCTGAGGCAGTCACCTATATAAGTACTGACTAAGCCCCACCCTGCTTAGCTTCCGGGAACAGATGAGACCAGGCACATTTAGGATGATATGGCCATCTACCATTCTGCCACATCATACGCAGACTAAACTCAAATTAAAATGGTCAATGAAATGGTGCCACTGGAGCCAATATACCACCTGGATTAAACACTAGCATTCCTTTGAAACCAGCTTTGAGAAAAACAGAGACTTAATCCTTGAGTATTTACACAAACTACAACAGGTGAATCACCAAGGCTAACGATAAATATCTAAGGACTGGAAAAATGTAGCTGAAGAACAAGTCCACAAAAAACGTCAAATGTCCGTTTTAAAATAGATTTAATAAATCCAATTTTAAAGAAATTGAGAAAATAAAAGTCCCTGAGTGCTCACAGACGATAAGCGCTTTCAGAATAATCTTCATCAGATCTTTGAGTATCGGGACACTTATAAGCATAGCACAGTATATGTATATCATTAATGGTTCTGCCTGATCTGAGCTGTTATTGATCTACAATACCATTTCAATGACCATCTTAATTTGAGTTTGGTCTGTATATGATATAGCAGAATGGGAGATTTTATAAATAAATATATATATATATATATATATATATATATATATATATATATGTATGGGTCTACCTGATAACACTGACATGCCAAAACACCGACAACGAAATAACTGACACGACAAAACCGAAAGTTCAAAAACATGAAACTTCACATGCCTGACAAACCACAATCCCGACAATCAACAAAACAAATACCTTTCCTGAAAAACACACACACAACACAAGCACACCAAAAACCTTAAAACCTACACTAAACCTTACATACACAACTATCTATGCACTAACCTTAACCCAATCCCTAACCCTAAGGTCCGTCACTATCGCACACTTACCTTACCCGCACCCTAACCCTAACTCACTTAATCCGCCCCTAACCATTAAGTCTGTCACTATCGCACACTTACCTTACACGCACCCTAACCCTAACTCACTTAATCCGCCCCAACCCTCGTCAGTCACTATCACACACTTACCTTACCCGCACCCTAACCCTAACTCACTTAACCCGCCCCTAAACCTAAAGTCCATCACTATCGCACACTTACCTGACCCGCACCCTACCCTAACGTCCATCACTATCAAACACTTACCTTACCCACACCCTCACCCTAACGTCCATCTCTATCGCACACTTATCTTAACATGTAGGAATTCTCAGTGTCAAGATTCTCAACTTTCAGTCTTTTCCATTGTCGATCTTCCGGTGTTGATGTTCTCGTTGTCGGCATTGTGGACTTTTGGCGTTTTCAGGTAGACCCATATATATATATATGTATATAGAGAGAGAGAGAGATGTATAGATACTGGTTCAGTGAGTCGTTACGTATAATGACTATTTTGTATCTAGTATAACACTGTCCCTGGGATTCATAAAGCTTGCGCCAGGTGCAGGCATAGTGTCTGCGTTCTAACACCAAAGATGGCCACCAAGCGATTCAGGTACGACCTGTTCCCACATGCACTACCTGTGTACGCTATGCCCACACAGCTCCTGAGCCTTGTATGCTAATTACCCTATTTTTAGCAGTGTAGCATGCAAATGAAGGTATGTAGCGATTCAGGAAGTGATGTGGGCATAGTGTAAGCATGCAGAAATGTAAACCGTAAAAAAACAGTTTACATTTTTGCAAACATAAAATCGGAGCCATGACAGACGACCAAACACATGTTGTATATTGTTAATATATGCCAATGGCTAAATATATAGCCATTGGCATAAGAAAAATGGGCAAAATATAAAATTAACATTTAATATATATAGTCGCACTATCACCACTTGGAAGCGCAGGGCAGTGGTGCTCAAAGGGGATCACAAGGAATATATAAAAATATAGAATAAAACCGCAATGAAACACATATCACGATTTCCCCATAATAGTCAATGGCAGGCATGCTACACCATACTCATGGCGCAAGGGTTGCTAAGGGGCAGTGACAGTGTTATGCGCAGTAGCTAGGAATTAGTAGGCAATGTCATGCAAATGAGAGGAGTAATAGTGAATCGCAGCGCGATGAGTGCCAGCAGCTGAAACAGGAAGGATATAGGAAAGAAATAAGGAAATGCTGCAGCAGTGAAATTGGAGTACAAATGACTAATTAACACCTAGGAGCCTACAGTGGGCCATTGACAACAGCTAACAAGGCTGCAAGAAGCTACCTGCAGAACAGGGAAGGGGAGGGGCTCTACTGCAAAGAAAACAGCAAAGTGTCAAAGCAGAACAAAGGCGATATGCAGTATATCAGCTACAAGGCACATTTTGCCATGACTGGGTAGGGAAAGTACAAAACAAGAAAGATGGCAGGTGGATGCATGCCTGATAATGGGAGGGGATCCAGGTCTAAAAAGTGAATAAAAGGGAAACAGATTAATCAAGGCAGGCAAGTAGATCTCCACAGAAAAGGACCCACACATGCAGTACTCATTGCAAAACCCATAATTAAGATATGCAGCAGCTGGAATAGCTCATACACACCCACTTACATCAGCAGCATCCATAGCACAATGCTATAAAGTGTGAAAGCACCTAACACACATTTGTGTATTCCCATACACTCTGCACCAGTGTTGTATACAGACAAGGAACTTTTATTATGTACATGTTAGGGGCTGCCATATCTTTGATCCACCAGCATGTGTTGGAGACTGAATGCGGTGTGGAGGATGATGCACATGACCACTGCAGGCACCAGAAGAGGAGGAGAGTGTTCAAACCCAGGGTAACCTACCAGGCGCTACATGATCTGGAGATAGTAGAGCATTACAGGGTGGACAGGGACACCCTACAGCAACTTGTGGAGCTCTGCCGGCCACACCTCAGAGCCAGAACAAACAGAGGGAAACCCATCCCAGTGGATATGAAGATATGTGTAAGCCTGAGAACACTAGCTACAGGTACCTTTCAAGGACCAACTGGGGATATCATGGATATCTCACAGGCATTAGCATCCAGGGTACTACACCAGTTCCTGGATGCCATGTTACTACATGCCAATGAGCACATATACATCCCCCGAATGCAGGAGGGGTTGGCCAGCAATATGCATCACTTCCACCGTGTAGCAGAATACCCGGAGGTACTGGGTGCAATAGACTGCATGCACATACACATCAAGTCAACACCCGGTGAGCAGGGTAGGCGCTACATAAACCACAAGGGATACCCCTCCATCAACTGACAGGTTATGTGCAATGCCCAGGGCATTATCATGGATGTGTGTGCTGGCAGCCCTGGAAGCTATCACGATTCCCACATCTGGCATGCCTCACAGCTGTATCGGTTATTTGCTGGGGGGACATCCCAAATGGCCACCTGGTGGGGGTTGCTGGCTATGCACTGGAACCATAGATGATAACTCCCATCAGAAATGCACACACACCCATGCAGGAATGCCATAATGAGGCACACGCACAAACCAGAATCATCATAGAGCATGTTTGGGATGCTGAAATCATGGTTCTGTTGCTTGGACATATCTGGTGGAGCCTTGCAGTACTCTCCAGGCACATGTGCCCAAAGCTTCATAGTGTGTGCCATGATACACAATATGGTCCTGCAGAAACAGCTGCAGCAGGGACAGAATGGTGAATGCCCTCACAGCCCACCACCATTGCCAAGGGCCCCACAGGCACAGAGGTACTCAGACCATGAACACCCTTAGCCAGCCCCAGTAGGCAGACGGAGGCATGCCCAGCATGCCCATGCCTTGGCAAAGAGGGAACATATAGCACACACACTGACAGTGTAGGCACCTAAGGATTGACACCTTTCTCCACCTGCACACACAGTAAAAATGGATGGCACACGCACAAGACTACCTGTAAATTGTCATGTATAGGCAGTCTACTGTGTACATCCAACATAGGCAGCCCTCAACTATTGCACACACAACAGCCATTGGCACAAGGTAAGTCAACACCTGAACAGTAAATTAAGCTATCAGCATATGCAGATACTGTATGTATAGATTCATAGGTAGGTACTTGGCCATCTGCCAGAGGCCATTCATAAGGCCAGCCAAAATGTGTCAGCTTTTGCCACCCCATTGATTCATTAACCATCCTTCGGTGGAGGAGAGCCAATGGTAGGATCCCTGGGGTGCATCTACTGTTCCCCATCCAGCCTTCAAGGTTTCTCTTGCAGAGTGTTAGTGAGGGGCTCTGCATAATGTAGTTAGGGATGTTGTTCCAAAGTATGGGAAGTGTCTGTGACAGGAAGCTGTCCCTCCAGCGTCCTCCGGTTATTGTTGTGGCAAGGTCAGCTCACTACAGTGTGTGGCTCACTGTGACATGGATTCCCATAGGTGGAGCATATCCATCAAGCATGAGTTCGACATGGCTGTGTTGGCCAGTGGAGATCATCTCTGTGTAAATGAGATGCCACTGAGTAAAGCAGGAGTTTATTCAGTCCGGCTGCATAGGCCGTATGTTGAAGGACAGTAATCCCCTTGGTGAGGTACATTCATGGACCCCCCATCTATTTGACATGTCCTCTGAGGTACATCCCACATGGGTTATTATACCCTATGATGGGACTGATGAGTGATGAGTAAAGGGGCACTACAACCCCAGTATGTCTAGATGGGAATCCTTTAGTAATCAGATGGCCTACATAGAAGGATGTCCTAACTACTGTGGAGATATGATTGTCAAAGGAGATCCCCCAAAGACAGTAAAGCACCCACATGTACGGCAAGTGCATGGCTCAAACCAATAGAACCAAACCAAAACAAAAAGGAGCCAGCACCAATCCTGTTTGAAAATGTGTATTAAAAATACACATAATATACACCATGATGACAGACTGCATATACATATGCAATAAAAACAAACTGCACAAACCGGTTTCGGCTAAACAGCCTTCCTCAGTGTGACAAAAATAGTAAAAACCATTGCATTCAAAAGCAGCCCATAGATATATAGATGTACAATTAGGACAGAGACCAATGAAAATAGTACACAAATAAAGTAATCAAAACTGTTCATTTAAACCGGGAGGAAAAAGCCCGCCCAGTTTGACAATCCACTTTTTTTCTTTGATGTCCAAGACTTGATGTAAACCAGCTAGATCATTATTTTTATGCACAATACAATCAATAATAGTGAATCTGTACGAACCAGTCTGATGGTTACAGATATGCTTATATAGTGCACTAGTTTGCTTATGTATCCTGATATCACTCAAGTGTTCACTAATTCTAAGCCTGAAGGGCCTAGAAGTTTGTCCCACATAAAAAGCTTGACAAGAGCAGCTGGCCAAGTAAATTATCCAAGGTGAGCTGCAATTGCCAAAGAAATTGATGTCATAAACATGTGAAGTGTTTTTACTAGAGAAACAAGTGGTTTATATATATATATATATATATATATATATATATATGTGAACAATTTGAGCAATGACCTCAGGGATGACAGCTTACCAACTTATACTCAGTGATTGTCCTTTGTGTCAATGGTTTTTGTTCTAACATATATATGGTTATTTAATCATACATAGGGTCCTTCATTTGTGTTGGGGCCTGTGTATTAAAGCTCACTTACACTTAGTGGTTGCTTATGTAATGGCGGCGCTTTGAAAAACTTCTCTTCAACATCAGGACTTTTATTAATAATGCGATTAGTGTCAAGGGAGTGAACTACCCTGTTCTACGGATTTGGGAACTTTATGTGTTTTATACAGCTACGGATTCCCTCATTGTATGACATGTGGATTTTTGGTTCAGATACTATCTCTATTACAGCGTATATTGTTGTGCATTAGCAACCATTTGGACATGCAGACAGTCATTTTATGACAGATCAAACTTTGAGGGGGTCTTTATTTAGCATTCTCAAGGATACCAGACTAGAACTTTTTATATTTGGATTTTCTCATTGACAAAAAAGCTGTATTTTGATTTTTGTTAATAAGGGCTGTTCTGCAATTCAGTGGCTATACTTAGATAATTGTGAAGTTAATGTTTGATTTATTATTTGTACTGTTTGGGGTTTTGCTTTTAAATGTAACCCTATTGATACAATGATGTTGTAACCAAGAACATTGCTCATACATATGATAGTAGATGTTCTAGAATCATTAGGATCCATTATTGAGCTTCATTTTTGCCTTGTTCTGAATGTTTGTATATATTTTATATAAGCATACATTTTGGCATAATTCTCTTATTAGGTCCTACATTACCACTGACTACACTGTATATGGGATATTGATCTTTCTTCAGTGTGGTTGTGGGCTTCCATTGTAGCCTTTTTTATTTTATCAATATATTATTTATGGTGCAGGTATTTGGATATTTCTGTGCCATACATTGGGTTTGGGATTCATGGGACCACTAGTTCATGCTGGGATTTAAGTAATATTATTTTCTCATTGATGATGGGAGATAATCCTAGTATATGAATGCCTGATTATTTACTAATATTTGTATTTGGGCAACTAGAATGTTATAGTGTTTCCTCTCCTTTGGCCTTTGCTGTTTGTGGTTCAACATGCTTGGATCTGATTTTACATATATACTATCTTAAGATTTTTGGGTTGGCCTTATTGGTGCATAGCTGTTTTATGGGATGTTTCAACACATTTGGTTTGTGTGACTAAGGCTATTGATAGCACCAACGGCAACTCATCTAATATAGATACGGATTATATTTTGAACCATTTTTATAAAAGCCAGTGTGCTTTTAGTTATTGGGCCTACAGTTTATGGTTTGGTGACACACATTGGGTTGCTCTGATTATACTAAGTGGCTATAGATTTGGCTTCTATTATTAGGGGTTTGTGTTCTGACACCAATGACTTAGGGATATTTGGTTTGGCTTCGCAGCAGGTATCTGGTAGTCCGTCAAATCCTAGTACTGATCCGACATATGAATGTCAAATGGCCTTTACCAAATTAATGAAAGGCATTAAGCATCTTAGAAGTAATGTATGGCATCTTCATCTTTTTAAGGTATATCAAAATAAACAAATTTCCCCTAGAGGGCTCTGTGTGAAGCTTCAACCCCTAGTACCACAAGCTGATCAGACTTTGCTTGATCATTGGCTGACAGTTCAAAAACAGGCCTCTATGGGTATTGTCAATGCTTTTGTGGCATATTATGAAAGGATTATACAACAACAAAACTGTGAAGTGGAAATTCTTGGCCAGAGGCTAGTGAAATTTCAGGATTTGCAATGTTATGTGTCTGGGTGAGTCATCTAGGTAAGGACCTTTTGGAATTAGAAAACACTTTGAAGGAGATGAAAATTAGAAAGTTTAATAGGGACCTTGATGACTTTGATAGAGGGAGACCATTTGAAATACATAAGAATGTCAGGTTTTTGATGCCCAATTCCAAATCAGTCAAACCACAAAGAATGAAACCCATTCTTAAGAAAAGAAGTAGGGATGTACTTACATCTGGTGAGGACACTTCGTCCAACACTGAAGGGGAAGACAGCCAAACAGATAGGTCGCCAATTTCCAAGAGGAACAATACAGCTAATAACTCGGGTCATCCTTTAGAGTTAAGTCAAGAAGATGGGGGAGGAAACATAAGGGTCCCTCTAGATTTGGAGGGTATTCTGAGGATGATAATTCGGAGTTAAATGGTTCTATTAATGTACATAATATTTCCTCCTATGCCTTATCTGACATACAAATGAAAACCTTAAACAAAGGTTTAAGTTTTGTGCCTAGTTTTAATGTATCTGAACAAGAGTTTGCACAGTATGTTGTTAATTTTTGCTGCCTGCTCAATTTACGCCTGATTTTCAAGGACCAGGATGTCTCTCATGATGTTGTTGATACTTTCCATTTTCAGAAGTCCACGTTCAAACCCTCCATGTCACCAAATTCCACGTTCAAACCCTCTATGTCACCAGTTGTTTTGATTTTTCAGAACAGGGTTCTTAGGGATTTGCATTTGCAGCTTGGCAAAGATGGTGTGATGCATGATAATATTACGAGGGCAGAACACCTCTGTATAGCAGAACTTAAGTTTAATAATGACATTGTTGTTTTGCCAGCTGACAAAGGAGGAGTGGTGGTGGTCCTGGAGTGGATAGATTATTATCAGGAAGGTCTTAAACAGATAATGGATCATAAATATTATATGATGATGCCTTTAGATCCCACCATGAAATTCAAGTCTGAGATTGACAGTTTTTTGGATAAAGCAGTTGAAGAGGGTATTATCCCTAAAGAGACCTGTTTTCATTTGAAGGTGGACCACCCAAACAACAATACCTCTACTTATTGCCCAAAATCCATAAGGACCCTGTTCATCCCCCTGGGCGACCCATTGTTTCTGGGAGGGGTTCATTAACAGAACCCCTCTCTGAGTTCCTTACTCAGCATCTGAAACCCTTGTTGTCTCATATATGGTCATGGATTCAAAACACAACACAGTTTTTGGGAATTATTTCGCATCTCCAATTGGAATTCAAATGGTTGTGGTATACTTTGGATGTCACCTCCCTGTATACTAATATTCCTCACTGGGCAGGCCTGATGGCACTTCAGCATTGGCTAGACAGGGCTGATTTATATAGACCAGGATTCAACACCTTTTTAGTATGTCTAGCTGAATATGTTCTTGATAAGAATGTTTTTTTATTTCCAGCAGCAATGTGTTTGGCAAGTCCGTGGCATGGCAATGGGGGCATCTTTTGCCCTCATATATGCCGATTTATTTATGGCCTATATAGAGGAGGCACTTATTTATGATAGAAGTCATAACATTTACCTTGATGAAATGGATATTTGGAGGTGATATCTTGATGACTGTTGACTTATGTGGAGAGCTGATGCTGGGTATCTTGAGGAATTTGTAGTATTGAGTTTAAATTAACTTGGCATCAACAAGAGATCACATTCTTGGATGTTTTGGTTACACGCACTCCTTCTAATACCTTAGCAACACAGGTGTTCCACAAATTTCCTCAATATAACACTCTACTCCATGCGTCTAGCTTCCACCCCCAACATGTCATCAGGAATATCCCGAAGTCTCAGTTTCTCAGGGTCAAAAGAATATTTTCTAGCACTGCCACTCATGAGTTTTTTAAATCGGATTTATGTGCCAGATTTAGAGCCCAAGGATACAGGGTTGGTGACATCCATGTGGCCGATCAGTATGTGGAATCACAGGATATATCTGAATTATTAAGGTATAAGGAACAGGTTTCTGCTCAGGGGTCACAGATTAGGCTAGTTACCACTTATGGCAAAAATATCCAATCTTTTATGGATATAATCTCTAGACACTGGAGCATTTTTTGGGGGGGGAGGGTCCCTTTATGGACATCTTGGATGATAAATGTTCTTTTTCATTTCATAGGGGCAGATCCTTGGGGTCTTTGTTTAGTCATTATGAAAGGGCCTGGCAAAAAAAAGTATTGACACAAAGGACAATCACTGGCCATAAGTTGGTAGGTTGTCATCCCTGTGGTCATTGCTCAAGTTGCTCACACACACACACACATATATATATATATATATATATATATATATATATATATATATATATATATATATATATAGCCACTTGTTTATCTAGTAAAAACACTTCAAATGTTTATGACATCGATTTCTTTGGCAATTGCAGCTCAACGTGGGTAATTTACCTAGCTAGCTGCTCTTGTTAAGCTTTTTATGTGGGACAAACTTCTAGGCCTTTCAGGCTTAGAATTAGTAAACACTTGAGTGATATCAGGATACACAAGCAAACTTGTACATTATATAAGCATATCTGTAACCATCAGACTGGTCTGTTTAGATTTACTATCATTGATTGTATTGTGCATAAAAATAATGATCTAGCTGGTTTACATCAAGTTTTGGACATCAAAGAAAAAAAGTGGATTGTCAAACTGGGTGGGCTTTTTCCTCCCGGTTTAAATGAACAGTTTTGATTACTTTATTTGTGTACTATTTTCATTGGTCTCTGTCCTAATTGTATGCCTATATATCTATGGGTTGCTTTTGAATGCAATGGTTTTTACTATTTTTGTCACACTGAGTGTCAAAGGAAAAACAACTTTAAAAATATCAACACACAGCAGGTTCAGGTTAAGGCACTTTAATCTTGCAGCAAGGAGACAAAAATGTGATAATACAGAGTTTGTCTAACTAGAATCAGGAAGTGAAGCTATTCTTATACATTTCTTACAAGACATTGCCTACCAAGCTGATGTAATAAATCACAAGTTCGTTCAATATTATTTCATAGCAGCTGTTTGTCCATGATTTTCTGTTGGCACATCAAGTTTACAAAAAAAAAACTTCCTAAGAAAAACAATGTGGCCTTGATGACCACTGGTCAGATACAACTTCTCACTATGCAATGTTGCCATTCAAGGTACTATGGCTAATTCGAGCACAAAGCAAGTACAGATTGTAGTTCATTTCTTCAAGCAGACTTTGTTCATCTGTATCTGTCTTTTCTGCAGCTGTGCATGCTCTCATAACACGAACAGAGCTGATTGTTCAAATTCAGTAACATTATAGAAAACAGTATTGTTCTATTCATTATTTTCCTGACCTAGCAGATAATCACCTGCTTCTCAGTAAATTTCCAAAAGGCATAAACATTAATTTTGCTGTGCTAGCAAATACTAGGTCAGAAAGCATACTGCAGTTTGAAAAGCATCTTGTAATGTCATACAGAATTAAGCTATACATAAAATAGAATGAAATGTGTTAGCCCTTTTAGCTTCTAATAAGCACTAAACATATACATTAGTACATATTTTTCTAACATTTCCCCCCTGTTAATACTTTTTATTCTATTTTCAAAAGCATAAACAGTTGCTTCTTCTCCTAACCTCTTTCTGTTCAGAATTTGCAGTTAAGAGAGTCATTCAGTTTAAAGTTATGAAAGTGTTTCATTTTTCAACAGTTCTTCAATTTCATTACTTTGATACAAATCTCAGAAAATGACATGTCTATAAAATCTTTGATTAATCTTTTCATGCAGGGAATACCACAACAAACACACACTCCTAATAGGAGTAATCCCACACAAATGGCAATCAGGATGTTCATTAGGATGCTACCTCACCCCCCCAAACAAATTCTGGAAAAAATCCGTCAGTGGGTTTGGTCCTGGTTTGGTCATGGCCGACACTTGCTGAATCACCTCAAGATGGTCGTTTATCTCGTGCTGGTTGTCAGGAATATATGAACAGCACTCCTCTTTTATTAAAGCGCACATACCACCTTTCACCGCTAGGGTGAAGTCGAGAGCCATGCGGTTTTGAAGCACCACAGTTCTCATAGCGTTCAGTTCATCAGTTACTAATTCGAGAGCAGAAAAAGTTGCATTGCTCATTACTTCGAGAAGTTTGGACAGTTTTCTCAGCTCCCAAATCGATTTCACTGCTCCATATGCAGGGGCTATACCTGCCCACAATATAATAGTGTCACTCAAGTCCATGTGTGTCAGTTTGTCTTTGTTCTTCACGGAGTTATGATTTCTCCAGCCTGCTTCGATTCATCCCATTGGATTCTCAGGTCTCTTGATTGGATTTCCAGGTCACTTGGTGACCGCTCTGACATTTCGAATTCTTCCTTGAGGCAAGACTGCAGTGTGTCGTATGGCCGGAACCAGGTAACCCAAAAAACAACTGCCGGACCAATTCTCAGGTAACCATTTGTATGCCTTTTTCCCACACACAAAATAACAATTTTCTACTTTAGTATTAATATATACTTGCCCTGCATGAAACATTTTCTTACCAATGATAGATAGTTGTTTAAAAAGAACAGGATTACGTTGTACTTCATCAACTGTTTTGTGCATTAATTCAAAATATGAGTCATAGTTTGTATCACAAATATAACCTGCATTATTAGCTTTGATATAACATTTGTAAGGAACAGTCACATTACAATTGCTCCAACCCACCTGAACAGTATCATTTTTGTAAAAATATACAATTCCCTTTTGTGTAACAGGCAGGTACAATGCTATTTTGTCTTGTGATTTCACAGTTGTAGTATCAAAAATCAAATTTTCCCAGGTCTCATTGACCCCTAGGGGGACAGCAGTCATTAACAATCCCCCGTATGCTGTTGGTATAGCTGTGCAAAAACAGCAATTCGAAACATTGAAAGTTTCAGCATACACATATTTAATTGCTTGGTAAGTGTTAAAGTTTGGATGCCAGTCTATGAGTAATGCATCTCGTTTATTCAGTTCAGCTCGTGTGGCTGGAAAAAGGAAAGGCCACAGCAAAAAGATTAATGTTATCAGTATGGTTAACAGAATGATCATGCAATACTTCTGAGGTTGTTCTGTATTTCTATTTGCTCCGTATCTGGTCATTTTGATCTTGCGTAACAGTAACAAGTTTTTTGTCCAGTTCAAAGTTTTTAACCAATTTACAGTCTGTCAGATGAATCCAGGATGCTCGCTCTGCGATCTTGACAGCAGTGGGTGTTGACAGTAACACTTGGTACGGCCCTTCCCACTTCGGTGAGGTCCATTTCTTCCTCTTGATGACTTTCACCCAGACCCATGTGCCTGGGACTACTGCTGCTTCCGATGGTCTGGTTTGTTCTTTATCTGAAACAGATTTTAACTGCAAAAGTTGTTTATTACTTAAAAGTCGTCTCATATATTCTGCAAGTGAACTGTTGGCCTCCTGGTCTGCAGGCATGAGAGGTTTTCATTGAGGTATATAGTATGCCCTCCCAAATAATTTTTCAGAAAGAGTTAACCCCTTTGCATTCGGAACAGTTCTCATGCTCAACAATGCCAGAGACAGGCAGTGCACCCAGTTCTTTTGTGTCTCACTAATTAATTTCCTAAGTTTGTTTTTCAAAACCCCATTATGCCTCTCTACTAATCCTGTGGATTGTGGGTGGTATGCACAATGGTTCTTTAAGGAAATTCCGAAATATCGGCTCAACTGTTGTATAGTTTGATTTACAAAGTGTGTGCCATTGTCACTGTAGATCTTTTCTGGTATGCCAAATCTAGGAATAATTTCTTTAACAAGGACTTTTGCAACAGTAGCTGCATCTGGATTTTTGGTCGGAAAAACTTCCACCCATTTAGAAAACATATCTATAATGACAAGACAATACTTCTTATTTTCGCATTTGTTCAGTTCTATGAAATCCATACAGATAGTATGGAACGGGTACGGTGGTGTTGGGAAACTCCCTTGCTTAGGCTTCAATGCCCCTTGTGCATGATGCTTGTTACAAACATGGCATGCTGCACAAAAATTTTTTGTGTAGTTTGTAAATCCATATGCTGTGAGCACTCGGTTCACTAACTGTACCATCCCCCCTGTTGAGACATGGCACTACCCATGGCTCAACAAAGCTGCATATCTAAACAAATTAGAAGGCAAAATCGGTTTTCCTTCTTTGGAGATGTACAGCCCTTTCTCAAGAATTGCTCCTCGTTTTATCCATTTCTGTTTTTCTACTTTTGTAGTAAGTGTCTACATTGTTTTCAACATTTCTAAATCTAAAATCTCAAAAGGTTGTAATTCCTCACTCAAAAGAAATACTTCTGAAGCTGAAGCTGCCTGCTTTGCAGCTGTATCAGCTCTCGCATTACCTTTTGAAATCTTATCCTGTTGCTTGGTATGAGCTACACATTTACAAATAGCTACTTTCTGAGGTAACTGAATAGATTCTAACAAATCTAAAATAAACTGCGCATGATTAATCGGTTTACTAGTAGATGTTATCATTCCTCTATTTTTCCACTGTTGCGCAAAAACATGTACAGTAGAAAAAGCGTACTGGCTGTCAGTAAAAATGTTCACACATTTACCCTTTGCCAAGGTACATGCCCTTGTCAAGGCAATCAATTCTGCTGCTTTTGCAGATAGGTTGTGTGGTAAAGACTTTGCTTCTAAAATCTCAGTATCAGAAACTACTGCATACCCCACTAGGTTCTGTCCTGTAGGACCCCTTCGGCATGAGCCGTCCACGTAATATGTCACCTTGGCATTATCCAAGGGAACATCCATTAGATCTTTTCTAGGCAGTGTCTTTTACTCAATCTCCTGCAGGCAGCTGTGTGGTGTGCCATCCACAGGAGTCAGGAGCTAGGTAGATGGATTTAAAGTTGTACATCGTTCAATTGTCATATGAGGTTGGCTTAAGAGTATAGTCATACAGGAAAGATGTCTAGCAGGAGAAAGATATGCTACTTTTTCTTGCAGTGAAATAATCGTGACTGCATGAGGCACTCTCAATGTGAGAGGGTGGAACAACACTACTGAGGCCGAAGCCTGTACTGCCATTGCAGCTGCGACTACTGCTTGTACACAGTGGGGAAAGGATCGCACCACTGGGTCCAGCTGTGATGAATAGTAAGCTATGGGGCGTTGCTTGTCCCCATGTTGATGTATTAACACTGATGTCATATAACCTTGCTTACAATCTACAGTTTGGAAAAAACATTTATGATAGTTTGGTAATCCTAAAACTAATGAAGATGCTATCAATTGTTTCAGTTTGCAGAAAGCTGATTCTGCTTCTGGTGTCCATTGTAATAAATCTTGTGCTGCCATAGGCTTCTTGTATATTAAGTTGGTTAGTGGAGCAGATTCCAAGGCATAGTTTGGAATCCAACTTCGACAGAAATTAGTCGTACCCAGGAAGGACATCATTTCCTTCTTGGTAGTCAGTTTGGGTGCTTGTAAAATTGCAATTTTCCTATCTTCATCTAATGTTCTGCCTTCTTTGGATATTACATATCCCAGGTATTTAACCTGCTTTCTCCAAAGCTGCAGCTTGTTTTTGTTTACTTTATGTCCTTGAGTGGCTAGAAATTGTAGTAATGCTATGGTATCTTTTCTGCATTTTTGCTGGGTGGGGGTTGCCAGCAGGATGTCGTCTACATAAAGTAAAATCTGACTGCCTCTTGGTGGGCTAAATCCCGCCAAGTTGCTTGCCATCTCTTGTGCGAATATTGTTGGGCTTTCACAATACCCCTGTGGTAGTCGCGTGTATGTATACCTTTTCCCCTGAAATGTGAATGCAAACCAATGTTGGCTGTCAGGGTGTATCGGTATCGAAAAGAACGCATTGGTAATATCTACCACAGAAAAATACTTCTGTTGAGGCTTCAAATCATTCAATAGGGTGTGTGGATCTGGCACCGTAGGTGCTCTAGGTATTACTGCGTCATTTACAGCTTGTAAATCTTGGACCATACGCCATTCTCTGTTTGCTTTCCTGACAGGAAATAAGGGTGTGTTACATGGTGAATTGGGAGATTCTACCAGTACTCCTTCCTTAAGTAAAGCTGCTATTATAGGTTTGATTTCTACTTCTGCATCTTTCCTTAAGGGATACTGTCTCTTTTGTGGTCTAAAAGCTGATTTTGGTGTAATAGTAACTGGTCCTGCTGTACGAATTAGTCCTACATTTGACTTCCCTGTTGACCAGAGAGTTTCTGGTATGCTCCATAAGGCATTTTCTTCCTCTTCTAGTAAGAGTGCTAATCAGCCGTCCTCGCTAGACTGCAAGTGTACAGCTGGGTGTGTCTGTGTTATCCAGTTTAACTTCTGCTTCTGTACTCCCTGTTCTGACAATTCTAGCTCTGTCTGTTTTTCCCACTTTGTGACTTTTTCTCCTAGGTCTGCCCATTTCACATTCTTGTCCTTAGTTAAACTAACATGTGGTAATCGATTAGATTTATAGAGTGCAAAGAATTCCTGGGGCAATGAACAGCTAACTACACTGTTCCCTTCTGTGTCCCAGTACAGATTACGTAATACTAATCTGTTTGCATGGCTTTTAAACAGTTCTTGCTCATATTCCTTATCAGGTCCTGGTGTGCTACAATAATACAGAGTACAGTGCAACAAATGCTGTTTATCAGTGTCAATGGAGGGGGACTTACTGATGGCTATGTTCATCAGTTCTTCGGTTACTGCCCCTGGACCAGTCATGACCAAGTCCTGGCTGTACCAATAAAATGTTTCACCCTCCGGTCACACCACAAAAGTATCCATTTGTCGCTGTGCTTCCATACCCTGCATAGTTGGAACTACTGCTATGCCAAATATTTGCATAAGATCTCTGTCCAAAAGGTTTACTGGGCATTTTGCAAAAACAACAATTTTACTTTTCTGGGTCATCCCTGAAACAGGGTCAGTTATTGCTATGTTATGGGAGAGTGGCTCCTGATACAGCTGTCCATTAGCTGCTTTCACTAATATGTAATCAAGTGATTCTGAATTTTCTGGTAGTTTGGAAGGATGTATCAGGCTCCGTGAAGCCCCTGAGTCACACAGGAATTTAACTTCCCTCCCCTCTACCAGAAGTGTAACTTCCGGTTTCGTGTCTGCTAAATAGAGCTGTAGGCTCAATAATGCTAAGTCTAAAATTTCACTTTCTTCACCATCTGCGATTTCTTGCACTTCCTCTATTTCTTCTATCACATCCTCTACTCCCTCTATCACATTTGCATTTGTCTTTTCTCGGTTACTCCCTTCTAGTGATTCTTGACTATCATATAGTCAGTCCTCACCCTCCTTATCTTCCATGGCTACCTTCTTGTTTTGCTTGCAATCCCTTGCTAAATGTCCCTTTTTTCCGCACTTAAAACATTCACCCCTCTTCTTTCTCTCTTCAAACTCTTTTGATCGTTTATCAGATTGTTTGTTTCCCTGGGCATTTTTTTGCCCTTTTTTCTGGACTGTACTACATAAACTTCTGCTCCATCTTCTACAGAAAATACTTGGGCTTTCTTTTTCTTTTTACTGTTAAAATGCCTTTCGGCATGTCTAGCATATTCAAGTAGTGACTGTAATCTACTTGTACAATGGTCTACCATGTGCTTTGTAATAAAGCTGCTTATAGGAAAAATACTGCCTTTCAAAAATGCATTCTTTAGCTGCTGCTCATACGGGGAATCATGTGTTTGGTCTTCGGGTACCTGCATTCCACAGTGGTTATTAAAACACTCTAATAATCTAGCATAATATCTGTCAACAGTTTCACCTTCTTGTTGGATGCATTGATTAATGCAAGTCCAGTCTGCCCTAGACTTCCACTTCTCAGAGATTTGGTCTGTTAGACCTTTCACTCTGTTATCCAGTTCTGCATTGCTATGTGGGAGTGACTTGTGTTCTGCGTCACGGGGATTCCAGTTGCCACTGATCATGTGCCAATCTGGACCTACGATTTGTCTAACTACTTTTTCTACTTCTTCTCCATTTAAATGATAACTTAACCTGATGCCCTGTAAGTCTTCTAAGAATTTTCTAAAATTAACTTTTGGATGGGGAATTCCCTCTGTGGCTTTCTGGATGTCTTCCGGTGTCCACGGTCTATAAACTAGGAGAGTCGGGTCCTGCCCTGCCTGTCCTGCCTGAGGATTTGGTACTTCTGTGAGCGGACATATCTCTTCTTCACTCATAGCTCGTGAATTTTTGTTTATTTGATATAACTCAGTATCCCCTCTTAAGTTACATGTTCGAGACCTAGTCTTGATGGGATCTCTGACATACGGTCTTGGCTTCGCAGAGACAGCCGAGTATAGCGGAGGTGGACCAGCTTGTCCACTCACTTCATATTCTGGTGCGGTAAGTGGAGGGGGCAGAGGGGCTGATGCTATTACCAAATTATTGTCTTCTTTATCTAAAAATATAGCTTTTGAATTATTACTTTTTTGTTCCCTACGGTTTGCCTCCTCAATCCACCTGTGTGCCTGAGGAATGCCTAATTGACGTTGCTTTTTTACCTGACCTTTTGTGTCAGTTTTAAGCTGCTTGACAAGTTTAATAAGCGGGGATTTTTCTAATTTTCCATCAAATTCATATTTATTAACCCATTTTGTATAGTACCTAACATTGTCGGCACGCTGTAATTGCATATATTTTGCATCTTCGGTTAACGGTGGATCTTGGGAACTTTTTATGCACTTATTACCCATATTGTTCTGACTGTTAAAAATGTTACGTAACTCTTCTTATCTTCACGTGGTACCACGATTTTTCTTTTTCACAGTTTATCTAGAATAACTGTCTTACCTATTTTGTTTCCCTGATCTATGACAAGACTGCAATCTTTCTGTCCCTGACTTGTATAAAACAAATCTTCTGACAGATGATTCAAATCAAGTCCCTAATCTAAAACAGAAAAAAGGTAAATCTCACTTTACCTGAGCCTCCGTGCTTGATCACCAGGTTCGATGGAAAACCGTTAACTCGTCCTCCAGTCGCAGATCAGAAAAGTGGCTGGCTTCTTTTGAATGACAATTCAGTCGGAGGTCTTTCAGAGCAGAAGAACCAATGTGGTCTCTTCCCCGTATGGTTTCATGCCACCTGGCCCATCTGACCTGAGGCGAAGTGAGAGTTTCCGGTCCAAAGGACCAATCTGTCAAAGGAAAAACAACTTTAAAAAGATCAACACATGGCAGGTTCAGGTTAAGGCACTTTAATCTTGCAGCAAGGAGACAAAAACGTGCTAATACAGAGTTTGTCTAACTAGAATCAGGAAGTGAAGCTATTCTTATACATTTCTTACAAGACATTGCCTACCAAGCTGACATAATAAATCACAAGTTCTTTCAATATTATTTCATAGCAGCTGTTTGTCCATGATTTTCTGCTGGCACATCAAGTTTACAAAAAAACTTCCTAAGAAAAACAACGTGGCCTTGATGACCACCGGTCAGATACAACTTCTCACTATGCAATGTTGCCATTCAAGGTACTATGGCTAATTCGAGCACAAAGCAAGTACAGATTATAGTTCATTTCTTCAAGCAGTCTTTGTTCATCTGTATCTGTCTTTTCTGCAGCTGTGCATGTTCTCATAACACGAACAGAGCTGATTGTTCAAGTTCAGTAACATTATAGAAAACAGTATTGTTCTATTCATTATTTTCCTGACCTAGCAGATAATTACCTGCTTCTCAGTAAATTTCCAAAAGGCATAAACATGAATTTTGCTGTGCTAGCAAATACTAGGTCAGAGAGCATCTTGCAGTTTCAAAAAGGATAATGCAGTTTGAAAAGCATCTTGTAATTTCATACAGAATTAAGCTATACATAAAATAGAATGAAATGTGTTAACCTTTTTAGCTTCTAATAAGCACTAAACATATACATTAATACATATTTTTCTAACACTGAGGAAGGCTGTTTAGCCGAAACCGGTTTGTGCAGTTTGTTTTTATTGCATATGTATATGCAGTCTGTCATCATGGTGTATATTATGTGTATTTTTTAATACACTTATTTTCAAACAGGATTTGTGCTGGCTCCTTTTTTTTTTTTTTGATTTGTCAAAGGGGAGATCACTATCTACCTTAGTCCCCAGATACCCCATTACCTCATCTGTATTAAAGTGGCTGCAGCTCATGTGTTAATATGTGTGTGTCAATTCCACAATGGAATGACCATGCAGTTAGTGGCACTTGGCTGGAGGCCATGTCATTGGCACCCTGTGACGTTCTCTGTGAGGCCCCTTGACGGATGTCCATGTCAGCTGGACTATCAATCATGGCTCCCAGTTTGAAGTCATTGCCAAACATGTTCTGCTGTAGTCCACCTGTGTTTGCCTGTACGTCTGAGACGTATATGCCAAACAGTATGGATGTGGCCGTGTTTGTCAGCACAGGTTATACATTACAAAATTTGTTTAACTGTGTTTAACCGCTGCTATAATGTCACACAAACACTTTTAAACATACTTATAACTGCTTAAATGAAAATGCACCTTATTCTACAGTAAAAAACATTAGTAAAGCATCACAGGTGTTGAACTCTGGACCATGCACACTATAGTCATGGGATGTACCATTAAGCCATCTGAGGTGTACACATGTTTCTTGGTCTTGAGACTACACCTTATACCATATGCATTTCACTATAATGATCACAAATGGGACAGTGACTTTGTGTACATACGTACAGTACATTGTAATGTACTGTAGTTTGCGAACCAACACATTCCAGTCTACAGATGTATTACTGTTATAAACTAATATGAAATATATATATATATACATATATATATATATATATATATATATATATATATATATATATATATATATATATATATATATTTATATTTATTATACAGTTACATCAATAGCCATATATATAAACATCTATGCACACACTTCGTGACACAGAAGCACTCCAAAGGAATTGAAGTGTACACAAAACGCATGCAGCTCTAGTATTATAACAATTAATATTAACCTAATTCACCATAGAAGGGGTGGTTGTTGTGTATGTGAAGATTGGGGTGGGGAGGAATGATTGGTAATGCAATCATGCATCAAGGAGGGCCTGGGTCGGATGTCCAATAAGTGAACTGGAGGGGCATACATGGAGTATGGGGACAATATAAAAAGGACACAAAGCAAGAACCTTACTCATTCATAATACACCCTGTCATGCCACATTGCAACACCTACTTTCACAAACATATGAACATTAACATGTATCAGACATATGTACACCAACTGAAATGTCACATTTTTTTTTCAGTAGTGAAGAATGTCTGTAGTACAATGTATATTCTAAACACCATGACATTTGTACATATCCCAGATGCCTTACTGGTAAAGTCAGTGACTGTGCTGTTCATGTTCCCAGGTTCAAGAGCTGCAAGGGCTGTTAGGTTATCTTGAGGGCCAGAATAAGGGCTTTTGGATGCAGGTGGATTAAAGCTCTCTTAAGCAGTTGTAAGCGGGTTTCCACATGTTTGCACGACAGTAAGTGGCACTGAAACACGGTAAACAGAGAAGCACTTCACACGTTTGACCATAACTTAATGTTGCACAGTCAACAGGTAAACCTGCTCACAACTGAGTAAATGTGTGTTGTTCACACTTTCCCTACCAGTGCCTACTCTGAGAAGTAAAATAATAACAGCATCCAGGAGTAGAACCCGCAACCATATACTCCATCCTCAGAGTAACCTAACACTAAGCTTCCTGAGATGTATCTATACCAGTTGTGTATGCAGACAGGTTAAAACACAAAAGGGAGGAATGTGCTGAAATAGGACAACCCACCAAGTACCTAATTCATAGGTTAGTACTAGACTAACCACCCTTGCGAGCCATTTTAAACCTAGCCAATTACCCCCTATGAAATTCAAACCCTGTACCTTGTGCTTGTAAGGCAAACACCTTAACCATTAGGCCACTCTCCCAACCCTATTATGTATATATGGAGGTACAGATAAACGTATGCAATAATGTATATATCTATATACATATACACACACATATATATATATATATATATATATATATATATATACACACACACACACACACACAGACACACACATATATATATATATATATATATATATATATATATATATACACACACACACACACACACACACACACACATATATATATATATATATATATATATATATATACATATATATACACACACACACACACACAATATATATATATATATATATATACACACACACACACACACACACACACACACACACACACACACACACACACATACACACACACACACATACATACATACATGTCTGTAGACAGCATCCAAAGTGGTTATATCTGAGTATAACATGGACCATAGCAATCACACATTCCGCCCCCCCCCAAACAATATGAACATAACATATGAAGAGTATATGCCAATACACTATTACAAATATGTTCTCTGGACACAGTCACCAACACAACTGCAATGACTGCAATATCCATGACAGAATTACACAGACAGCTTTCATTTTGCAAATCTTTATTACATTCCGATGTATTGCCAAAAGGATTCAAGGACTAACAGTACCTGCATGCTATACAGGAAGCATGTAATAGTGCCTTAATGAATCAGCCTGCAATTACCATAGTATTAGTCCACTAAGGGATAGGTGTTCACATAGGGAATGAACACCCACACACATATAGATGTTGTATGAAAGGGGTTCCTACATACCTGCATCTGCTATGTACACCCACCAACATCTACCCCACAACCGAAATAATTACATCAATACATACTGTCATACCATAACCAATTATGCAACTACTGTACAACATCTGCTGAAACCTTAACATACCTGGACACAGACACACTAACATGGCCCTATGTGAAATAGTTGCCGTTATACAATTGAACAGCTGCTGATGTAACAGGGCTTGTATGAACTAATCCCTTTTCAGAGGGATGAAAGGTTTGTACACCAGGAAGTTTTACCGAGTACTGATTATTAGCACAGTATGATACGCAGTAACACCAAACTCTATATTTCTGGTAGGCACACTGTAAACCCCCTAACATTATATGCATAGCTATGCAGCCTTCAGCTCGTCAAACAACCTGGACAGACTGAAACATATGCAGAAGTATTAGGTGCAGACAGACCCTACACAAGTAGCAATGTTCAGAAATATGACAGCCGTACTCACATTTATACCGACTCATCTAGGCATTACACACAATATATTACTGTTCGTCTCCATACAGCTGTTGCAATAGATTCTAAACAAAACTTCCATGTTGTCTTCTTCACAAGTAAGGCAAAGGGACAACGCCCAAGTGGAGTACTCGATTATACTCCACTGTAGCCATGGTATTGGCTAAGGCAGTTGCACCGCAGCTGATGTACATGTAATTAGCTACTTAGGAACAGCAATTGGTCCTCGGGATAGCACATGTCACTGATCTGTAACTATAAAAGGTTGCCTTGTCACACATTCAGACCATCTGTATCTACCTGTAGGACAGTACAAAACACTGAAAGACGAACCGAAAATGAGTATTACACCAGTTAATAACACCTCCAATTACTAAGACAGTATGTATAACATGTAGTATGTCTGTGTATGTAGTATCTGTACTGTAAGAATTACAGTGTAATGAATGCATATAGTGGAAATAGCTATCTTGTAGCAATGTATTGTTGAGCAGTAGTAATGCTTGTTGTATTCTATGTGTGTATTGCTGTAGGTCACATGGAACACTCCACATACCCCACAAGGGATGATATGGGCTTGGAACCCACCAATTCGCTTCCAGCCACTGTCAGTGTCAGGATTGGTCCAACAAGTATGTGCTATAACAGAGGATAGTATATGTCGATATATTGTAACAGTCGACATATGTATGGTTGTATAAGTAAGATGAACATGTTAAGGTGGGCTTACTATACAAATATGGTGTGCATTGTGGGATATTGTGCCAATAACTATATAATGTACAGTATTCTAGGCAGATCTGTATTCTATTCTACATAGCAGTTCTGTTATGTTATGCAAACAGTAGTTATGTCTATTGGCAATTACAATACTCACTGACAGGATAAATAGCAGTAGCATTCATCTGACAGGTTAGCAGCATGATAGCAAAAATAATTGAAGGAGCCAGGTAACTATCCATGCACATAACACATGTAATATACCCCTCTCTACTATCATTTGCAAGCAATAACAGCTGTGCCTGTGTACATGTTATGTAAATGTGTAGTGACCCTTGTTACAGGGCTGGGCCAAATGGCTATGTGCACACCTACATAGAGTGGATATTGAGAGTACAGACACACTGGTTGAACTACCAGGTTTGTGTAGCCCAACCTCTCATTGCCAACCTAACAGCCACCTGCATATACTGTATGTAAGGTAGTGCACAGCACTGGTAATGAAACAGGTTGCATATCATCATTAACTCCAGTGTAACATCTGCAGTAGGAGTGTAAGATGCAGGAGACAGCTGCCCATGTGTAATAGCAACATCATAGGTGATGGCTCACACTATCTGATTATATCCTGATCATGTTGATAGTGGCATCAGAGCCTATTGATACATGACTCTGTTTGGAGAGTGGGTGTCTGTGCCAAACAGAGCTCATGGTCCTGGTGGATATATGAATATATACCCAGAGAAGGAAACAGACCTGTAGACACTTGCATCATCTGTAATCAACTAACAGGATGTGATGTGCTCCTCAGAGGAGGATTGCTGCTAAAGGTAGCTACAATGTTTCGGTAATAGCCAGTGTTGTTACGTCCATAACACAAATATTTACATGTGAGCATCACTGTCTAAAACATCTTCATAGGCAATACGTATACTAAATATGGTACTTGGTACTTGTAGTACTGACTGCTCATACAGGCATGTCCACTAGTCAGCTACTGGTGTTTCCTAATGTCAGCTTTGTGTATGTGGCCATCCTGGGGGAATGTAATCTCTATGCCATGTACACTGCCAGACCCACCTAGCACCACGCCCCACACATTGTTTGCGATGCAGCTACAGGGGTAAGCTGGAAGGGAGCCCAGTCTACAGCCATGACTGGACAGGACAGTCATAAGGTGTAAGTTAACAAATGCAGCTCATCAATGCAAACAACACATACCCTTGCCAGAATACAGTAAGGACACCCACACACACTACCGGAAATCACACAAATTCACAGACGCATCTAAGTATCTGGTCAAACAAGTGACTCCCCAAGCAGGATGAGACAGACACCAAAATACACAAACTGTATGACATAGTTTGCATAATTGTGCCACACCTCTGAACACATGACTGGAAACATGCCCAACAATACTCATTTGTGAATGCAAACTCTAGCACTATGGTACACACCGACCTATATGAGGGCATACATACTGTCAGCTGCCTGTCTGCCATGATTAGCCACATACTCATACACTCATACCATCTTTTGAACTATGCACATGGCTCTGGCATATTCCAAGTTGTTGTGCAGGACCTGTGATGCAGTAGCCTGGACTGCATGGAAACACATGTAGGGACTGTCAGGTCTTGTAGCCCACGCAGGTATGTCCCAAGGTCTGGGTAGCATTCTGCCATTGGCCAGAATGATACTGCAGTACAGGGACAAAAAAGATTGTATTCCACAATTGTCTAGTGCAGTGGTGCATGTCACAGGGTATCCAGTATCTGTCATCCTGGGATAACATGGTTGACAGACCATGATGCTTTGCCAGACAGGGCCTGCACCTATCAACCCTGGGAATCTGGATACTGCATAGGGCTCATGCTTCCCCTATAGTGTCTTCATCATGCATGGTCCAAGTGAGGGTCCACTGCTGTTACAGGGTCAGCCAAGCAATAAACTGCGGTTCTTGCTACAAAGTGATACATGTCAGAAACACTATACGGACACACATATGTCAATCCCTAACATGGAGAACATATCTGTGCAGTGGCTGAGGCATGTTTCAATGCTCCGGAGAGCACACCTGCATGACCATGTTATAACACATACCTCACCTTTTGCCCATTATCCTTTATTGGAACACACGGGCCACAGGTGTGTCCATATTCCTGAAGGATATGTACACCCCCACGCTAATTGCACTTGCATAACATCAGATGCATTATGCTAAGCAACTACCTTTGTGCCAAAGTGGAATTCAAAATGCACCTTGAGACAGATCACCCACCAGGCCACGGACTTCCCAACTGTAATAATGTGCTATAATGGGGAAGATTAGGTCTGAGACAGAACCATAATAGTGGCTACTCTCAACTATTCCAATATGAACTTGGAAGACTCCTCATGTACCAGCACCTGAGCTCAATGCATGTTGGATTCCATCAACCCCACTGACCTGGATCACAGTAGTCACACAAACAGGGCTAACAGTAAGTTACACATAGTTAGTCTCCAATGCCAATGTTATGTTTCCTAAGAGCAGAATGGTGAGTGCCATGGCACCCATGCAGATGGACAATGCATGTGCAAATGCTGAATCCTACACAAATAAACCTGAAGCAGTCACATATGTGCAGTGATTGTGTCATTGAAACAGAACCAGGATTCAACCCAACACATACAAGTAGGCAAAATTATGGTACCATGCTTTAAACTGTACTACAGAAGGTAGTAACTGTTGCAAGAGTGAACACACATAAGTGTAGGTGATCCCTGGTCAGCCTCAGTAAGATGCAGATACACCATATAAAACCACACAAAGCTACTGTGAAACTAATCAGCCACATATTATGAGGCCAAGCACAGAGCATTCTATAGCTGTGTCATTAATCGTAATGGCATCGACAAGACCTGCCGTGCTGCACAGCACTATGGCATGGGAAGTACTGCACCGACAGAAATAGCACCCGTTCATCCAGATAGGGTCTTGGAGAACCTAAAGCCACTCCCACCCCCCCAACAGGTACACTTAGCAATATATCCATGTACACTACAGGGCCCCTGTACTAACAACTATGCAGGTACAAGCTGCACTCTCTAAAGCCATACATACAGCTTTCATGGTACCTGTCAACATCCCAGGTGTATCCTACACATTCAGCTATCCACATACACATCATGTTCAATCATAGCTCCATGTCAGGCTGTGTACACACCAAATGGTGCACAACAACAGTTATCACACCCCACAAAGGGGGAGAAGCCATTGATAATGGGACATAGTGCACAACTACCCTGCTGAGTCTGGTCTGTACAGCCATGAACCGTGGTCAATGTAATCGATGTACTCAGTACAGATGTAGATAACAGTAGGGTTGATTCACACTGCATATCATGACCTTGCCAGGTCGTAGGACACCATCACCCATACTGTGTTCCAGATACACTCAGTAAACTAGGTGTATATTCCTATGTCACAGGAGTGGTTGGCAACTGGACTGCTGGCAGAACCCACACTACAGAAGGTGTCTGATGAATACACGCACATCAAACCAGTGCCAGCCACAGTAATACAGGGGTCATTCCTGGTACTCCCCCTCTTTGTTATCTATACCACAAGTAAGGCAAAGGGACAATGCCCAAGTGGAGTACTAAATTACTCCACTGTGCCATGGTATTGGCTAAGGCAGTAGCTGAGTGCATGTAATTACTACTTAGGAACAGCAATTGGTCCTCGGGATAGCATGTCACTGATCTGTAGCTATAAAAGGTTGCCTTGTCACACATTCAGACCATCTGTATCTACCTTTAGGACAGTACAAAACACTGAAACAAACAAAAATGAGTATTACAGTCAATAACACCTCTGATTACTAAGAAGGTATGTATAACATGTAGTATGCCTGTGTATGTAGTACCTGTACTGTAAGAATTACAGTGTAATCAATGCATATAGTGGAAATAGCTATCTTGTAGCGATGTATTGTTGAGCAGTAGTAATGCTTGTACTATTCTACGTGTGTACTGCTGTAGGTCACATGGCAAACTCCGCATACCCCACAAGGGATGATATGGGCTTGGAGCCCACCAGTTCGCTTCCAGCCACTGTCAGTGTCAGGATTGGTCCAACAAGTATGCGCTATAACAGGGGATAGCATATATCGATATATTGTAACAGTGTATAAGTAAGATGAACATGTTAAGGTGGGCTTACTGTGTATGGTGTGGTGTGGGATATTGTGCCAATAACTGTGTAATGTACAGTATTCTAGGCAGATCTTTATTCTAGTCTACATAGTTCTGTTATGTTATGCAAACAGTAGTTATGTCTATTGGCAATTACAATACTCAATGACAGGATACATATGCAGTAGCATTCATCTGACAGTTTAGCAGCATGATAGCAAAAATAATTGAAGAGCCAGGTAACTATCCATGCACATAACACATGTAATATCCACCTCTACTATCATTTGCAAGCAATAACTGTGCATGTGATGTTATGAAATGTGCAGTGACCCTTGGTACAGGGCTGGGCCAACTGGCTATGTGCACACCTACATAGAGTGGATATTGTGATTACAGACACACTGGTTGAACTACCAGGTTTGTGTAGCCATCTCATTGCCAACCTAACAGCCACCTGCATATACTGTATGTAACAACAGCACTGGTAATGAAACAGGTTGCATATCATCTTTAACTCCAGTGTAACATCTGCAGTAGGAGTGTAAGATGGAGACAGCTGCCCATGTGTAGCCATCATAGTGATGGCTCACACTATCTGATTATATCCTGATCATGTTGATAGTGGCATCAGAGCTATTGATACATGACTCTGTTTGGAGTGGGTGTCTGTGCCAAACAGAGCTCATGGTCCTGGTGGATATGAATATATACCCAGAAGGAAACAGACCTGTAGACACTTGCATCATCTGTAATCACCTAACAGGATGTGATGTGCTCCTCAGAGGATTGCTGCTAAAGGTAGCTACAATGTTTGTAATAGCCAGTGTTGTCAAGTGCATAACACAAATATTTACATGTGAGCATCACTGTCTAAAACATCTTACTGACTGCTCATACAGGCATGTCCACTAGTCAGCTACTGGTGTTTCCTAATGTCAGCTTTGTGTATGTGGCCCTCCTGGGGGAATGTAATCTCTATGCCATGTACACTGCCAGACCCACCTAACACCATGCCCCACACATTGTTTGGGATGCAGCTACAGGGGTAAGCTGGAAGGCAGCCCAGTCTACAGCCAAGACTGGACAGGACAGTCATAAGGTGTAGGTTAACAAATGCAGCTCATCAATACAAACAACATATACTCTTGCCAGAATACAGTAAGGACACCTACACACACTACCGGAAATCACACAAATTCACAGAGGTTAAGCATCTGGCCAAACAAGTGACTCCCAAGCAGGATGGACAGACACAAATAAACTGTATGACATAGTTTGTGCCACACCTCTGAACACATGACTGGAAACATGCCCAACAATACTCATTTGTGAATGTAAACTCTAGCACTATGGTACACACCGACCTATACGAGGGCATACATACTGTCAGCTGCCTGTCTGCCATGATTAGCCGCATACTCATACACTCATGCCATCTTTTGAACTATGCACATGGCTCTGGCATATTCCAAGTTGTTGTGCAGGACCTGTGATGCAGTAGCCTGGACTGCATGGAAACACATGTAGGAACTGTCAGGTCTTGTATCCATGCAGGTATGTCCCAAGGCCTGGGTAGCATTCTGCCATTGTCCAGAATGATACTGCAGTACAGGGACAACAAGGATTGTATTCCACAATTGTCTAGTGCAGTAGTGCATGTCTGGGTATCCAGTATCTGTCATCCTGGGATAACATGGTTGACAGACCATGATGCTTTGAGACAGGGCCTGCACCTGTCACCTGGGAATCTGGATACTGCAGGGCTCATGCTTCCCCTATGTCTTCATCATGCATTCAAGTGAGGTCCACTGCTGTTACAGTGACAGCCAAGCAATAAACTGGCTTGCTACAAATGATACATGTCAGAAACACTATGGACACACATATGTCAATCCCTAACATGGAGAACATATCTGTGCAGTGGCTGACATGTTTCAATGCTCGAGAGCACATATGACCATGTTATAACACATACCTCACCTTTGCCCATTATCCTTTATTGGAACACACGGCCACAGGTGTGTCCATATTCCTGAAGGATATGTACACCCCAGCTAATTGCACTTGCATAACCAGATGCATTATGCTGAGCAACTACCTTTGTGCCAAAGTGGAATTCAAAATGCACCTTGAGAGATCACCCAGGCCGCGGACTTCCCAACTGTAATAATGTGCTATAATGGGAAGATTAGGTCTGAGACAGAACCATAATAGTGGCTCTCAACTATTCCATATGAACTGGGAAGACTCATCTACCAGCACCTGTAGCTCAATGCATGTTGGATTCCATCAACCCACTGACCTGGATCACAGTAGTCACACAAACAGGGCTAAGTAGGTTAGTTAGTCTCCAATGCCAATGTTATGTTTCTAAGAGCAGAATGGTGTGCCATGGCACCCATGCAGATGGACAATGCATGTGCAAATGCTGAATCCTACACAAATAAACCTCAAGCAGTCACATAGGTGCAGTGATTGTGTCATTGAAACAGAACCAGGATTCAGTCTAACACATACAAGTAGGCAAAATTACATATGCTTTAAACTGTACAGAAGGTAGTAACTGTTGCAAGAGTGAACACATAAGTGTAGGTGATCCCTGGTCAGCCTCAGTAAGATGCAGATACACCATATAAACCACACAAAGCTACTGTGAAACTAATCAGCCACATATTATGAGGCCAAGCACAGAGCATTCTATAGCTGTGTCATTCGTGGCATCGACAAGACCTGCCACTATGGCATGGGAAGTACTGCACCACAGAAATAGCACCTTCATCCAGATAGGGTCTTGGAGAACCTAAACCCACTCCCACCCCCAACAGGTACACAGCAATATATCCATGTACACTACAGGGCCCTGTACTAACAACTATGCAGGTACAAGCTGCACTCTCTAAAATACATACAGCTTTCATGGGACCTGTCAACATCCCAGGTGTATCCTACACATTCAGCTATCCACATACACATCATGTGCAATTGTAGCTCCTTGTCAGTTTGTGTACACAAATGGTGCACAACAACAGTTATCACACCCCACAAAGGGGAGACCATTGATAATGGGACATAGTGCACAACTACCCTGCTGAGTCTGGTCTGTAAGCCATGAACCTGATCAATGTTGATGTACTCAGTACAGATGTAGATGACAGTAGGGTTGATTCACACTGCATATCATGACCTTGCCAGGTCGTAGGACACCATCACCCATACTGTGTTCCAGATACACTCAGTAAACTAGGTGTATATTCCTATGTCACAGGAGTGGTTGGCAACTGGACTGCTGGCAGAACCCACACTACAGAAGGTGTCTGACTAATACATGCACATCAAATCAGTGCCAGACGCAGTTATACACGGGTCATTCCTGGTACTCCCCCTCTTTGTTATCTATACCACATAGACTAACACAGAAGGCATCAGCCTATTGATGTTTGCAAATGACTATGAACTAGGAGCAATATTTGACTCATAGTGTGCTGTGTTCAACATACAGAAGGGCCTTAGTGTGTCAGATGTGTGGTGTGTGATTTAGGGCCACAATCTGACAGCTAAGTATTGCATTGTCATCCCCTATGTTACAAACCCTGTACCCATTAACTACCACCTAGGCAGCGGTCAACATAATGGCAACTGTGTGTATGGGATGCAGCTGGACAGTACTTCCCTTTGATAGTTACGTCACCACAAAAGACAGGTAGTCGTATGTGGCACCCCTAATCATGACAGTGTGCCATCCATGTATATAGAGATAATTGCTCAGCCATACTCAACACCCATGTGACCCATAATAGATCACATATTTCCATTAAGGGTAAATCGCTAGCTGCACTATGTAGCATGCAGCCTACCCTGAATAAAGCCATGTCCAACCCAAAGGTGTTGGACATGCTACACATCCATCCTGATCCCAAATAAACACATACTTCATGGACATCCACCTTTCTAGTACAAGGATCACAACATGCCTGACAGATCCTGTCCCATACACTTATACTCTTGCCATACTATGCATCCCTGTCCAGAGCTGCACATGCCCCTCTGTGACATGGTGTGATGACCGTGCCAAATATATCAGCAACCATGTGTATTAGTTCTGTGGCACTGCTTGAACTGGCCACTGAAACTTACCTGTCTGTTGCCTGCAGGTAGGTAACCTGTCTGCTTAGGCTCATAAATGGCCCAGGGCATATAGCCTACTAGATCACTATGACCATACATGCTATAGTTGATATCCAACCCTGCAAATACCATCAGGCTAGCTATTGTCCCATGTGTTACACATGTGCAACACAGGCAATACATGGCAGGATGCTACACAGCTGTACAGTGCCATGTAGATGTATATGGCAAAACACATACATGCTTGCAAGTCTGCAGGGTCACCGGTCATGTCCCTAAGGCTATGACTATATATGTGATATACACAGCATTAAGGTCAATTGCATTAATGTGAACACATCCAGGCATGTGCTGATAGGTAAAGACACCAGTACAGGCAAACAGACATGCCCACGTCAAGACAACATCCACATGGTGTATGAGCAATGTCATCACATGACACACACATATATGGTGATAACATCACATCACCAGTAAGTGTCAAATCTGTGTGACTAATACATGTCAGTGGTGTTAGTGTCATGTAGATTTACAAAGACATATTTGTAATCTTAATAAATGTGATACACATGTATGTTCAGCTGTACTGCTGTACTTCTCTGTGAGTTACTGTGACCTGTCCCCATCGTTAAGTCTTCCAGGTACCACATAGTGGACTGCCACCATACAGCCGCTTGGAGAATGAGGTCCTCATCCAATACCTCCTCGACAACTACATGATGCTCTTCAGCCATGTGCCACAGGATGCACAGCAGCAGGATGCCCTGTGGGAGGAACTCTGCAGGAGGGTAAATGATGTTGGTGGTCACAATTGCACCTATCAGCAGGTGCACCAACACTGCACTGACCTGATAAGACAGACGAAACAGCGTGCTAATGCAATCGCCAGGGAACAAGGTGCAACAGGTGGGGGGCCACTCACATGTACCGAGGAGCTACTGGCCAACCTGGGGACACTTGCAGACCTCCATCTACAAGCTTTAGCTGGTATTGTGGAGGTGGGTGTCTCTCAACCACCGAGCATGGAGTTGCTTAGTATGTCACTACTGCACATAAAACACAACTATATATCACATAGTTACATGTGTTACTGTACAATATGTAATGTAACATCATATGCAAGGCATGTATGCACACATGTCACATACTATAGTCTGCTACTCTACGTATGCACACATGTGCATACTCCATAGTATAGTGTATTGTACTAGCTTATGTGCTAACATGGACATTGCGCCCTGTAGCTATCACACAGGTGTGGATAATGATCTTACTGCTGTGACATCCCTGTTTAGATACCTCTGGCATTTTGCAGTGACAGCAGCCTGTGCCAGGTGAGATTGTTATTATTTACCAGGCCTGAAAATGCATGGAACATATTAATAGCATGCTATCTGCCATAACACATGTACACATAATGTATGGTGGTCCTGTTAATGGACACTGGTCAGACCTGCAATGCATCACACTGTTTACCTCTGTGAAACAATTGAAGACTATATGAAACACCTGCACTAAACCTTCCAAACTGTCATTGCCAGTGTGGACAACAGTGAATACAATGGTGAAGGTGTGTTCCACTGTAGGGACAGGTACTACATATCAGCATTACACATGTTGGGAAAACAAACAGTACTGTACAGAGAGCATATGTGTGCACACACACTAAATGTACCCTTGCTATGAATGTCACACAATGTCATGTGCTATCAGACATGTCCATGACATGTAGTGGGCTGACTGCAACTCTGCTCAACTATCCTGCAAAACATGTCTCACATCCCATACATACCACCCTTTGTCTGCATAACCGTGTCCTCAGTGGGGCATCTGACATCTATGGGTGCATGTCATATGGGATAATACTGACATGTGAAATAAGATGGCCATCACAACCATTGGACTGAACATGTGTACACATGGCCATGGAGGATGGCCAGAGACATGAAGCAACACACACAGTAGAAGTGATGTACATGTGTGTACACCCTGTTGTACATTGGCTCGACACAATACAACTATGGCCTTTGTGTAATGGTGATATTGCAGATGTGAAACACTAAACATCATACAGGCCTGTGCACAGCTTGTGTAGGCATAACATGTAACCACCACATAACATGTCTTGAACACGACATGGAAGCGTTCACCTATACAGTATCCAAATACATACATGTGTTGCACAACATACACATACATCCACATCAAGCCACAGATACAGTACATTCACCTTGCTGGTGTCAGACATCACTGTCATGCCTGCTCCTCATGTGTGAGGTACACAGATGGCATGTGGGACATAGAGTACTGCTAAGTTAGCCATGTGTGGGCATAGTTGCCAGGCATCAGTAATATGGTTGCAGATGTGCAGAGGTGTCATCTGTATACCCTTCTGTGACCTGTGTCACACATTCCACATTAGGGTTTATTGTGTATACACCTCAGTGACGTGGGTCACATTCCACATTAGATATGTATTGTATGTGAACATAGTCATGGCTATGAACTGTGTCAGTAGCTCACACTGTATAGCAATTGTGAAGCCACATGATGCCCTGCAATGGCTATGCACATCAGCTCAATGTGCAGTATGTCACTGCACATTTGTAGGGTGAACAAACAACATCGCGTCAGCTGAAAGCCCATGTTAGTATAAGCATTGGGACACCATTACCATACTGTAAATTGAAAGACACTATTAGGTGCCATACATGTATGCATGTCATTCAACACGTCAGCAGAAGACATGTTATACCATATGTGATTGGTGTCATACGCCACACAGCAGGCTGGTACTGTAAACCTGTGCTGGTCTGTAAGTAACTATTGCAAAGTAGGGACAGCCACAAGTCAACATGTGTGTACAGCCACATGCAATAAATGTCTACACTCAGCCTGGGATAGGCAGCAGAATAATGTTGAACAGACATGCACTGCTTTGGGGAGATATGCTTGTGGGCTCAGGCAAAACATAGTATGCATTTATGCCTACAGCTCATGTCCTCACACATAGTGTGGCCAAATACAGAGTATCAGTGGCAGATGCCAAAGGTTAGTGATGGTCTGTTAACATGTGATGTATGCTGCACACACCAGCAGTGCAGTGCAATGGGTGTAAAGTGCATGCAATGGCGCTGGTATGTATATAGGCTACTAACACAAATGGTGCAATACAGGTATGTATGCTGACCACCACTATAATTATGTAAGGTGCATGCCATCTATGCAATACGCATGCTGTTGTGTGCAACCTAGGATGTATGATAAGTAATATCTATAATTGCCTCTGGGTTAAACTATAATTGTCTAAGCTGATTGCCATCTACCATATCACCTGCATGTAGCGTGTGTGTCAGTGTGTGTCAGTGTGTCTCTGTCTGTGTATCTGTCTGTGTGCGTCTGTCTGTGTGTGTGTGTCTGTGTGTGTCTGTCTGTTTGTGTCTGTTTGTGTATATCTGTGTGTGTGTGTGTGTCTGTCTGTCTATGTGTGTGTCTGTTTTTCTGTCTGTGTGTGCCTGTCTGTTTGTATGTCTGTCTATCTGTCTGTGTCTGTCTGTCTGTCTTTGTGTGTGTGTGTGTGTGTGTGTGTGTGTGTGTGTGTGTGTGTGTGTGTGTGTGTGTGTGTGTGTGTGTTTGTGTGCATCTGCTATAAATCCTGTAATGTATGCTCTCTTGTCTTCTCACGTAGTATTGATGTAGGTGCGTTGCACTCTTGTGGTCCAGCTGATGTTAATGTCCCCACAGACCCTAGCATTGATGATGATAGTATGACTGAAGCACAGGCAGGGTTGTCAGGGGCTGAATCTGTACCATTGGTTGCCATTCCACCTGTCTCCCCCTCGTCCTCGCACACAGTTCCCCTGTCTGCACATACCCCATCACCACCGGCTATAGTGGAAGGACAGTTGGCAGGTGGTGTGCAATGGAACAGGAAGTGTGGTGATTCTTTATGGAAGGTGTGCCTGCACACTATGATCTCAGTCAGCAGACTGGTGATGTCCCATTACAGGCATGAGCCCAGCGCTGCTCGTAGGAGGACCACTGGGCCAACATGCCCCTGTGTGAGACCAAGCACACGCCGGAGTCATCAGACGCATGTTTCAGGCCAATGGAGAGGCAGCACATGCTGAATGGCACAATAACAGAGAAGGTCTGAGGCATCAGAGGCTGCTATCCATTCATTAAACTGACAAATATCCAGGCACTTGCAAATGTCACCATCATCTCTTGCAGATGTTGGATAGATGATTTGGGTGAGATGGTGGAGTCCTTGATCAGTATGTCACTCCTCGAAAGTGTGGAATGTCTGTGCTGGAACATCTGGTGAGCGGAGGCCAGCACGTGGGATGTAGGTCAGCTGCATCACCTGCTAGTCTATACAACATGCTACGTACACGCCTCACCCCATAGAGGTGGTAGCAGCAGCAGTGCTGGAAGCAACCACTCAGGACATAGCAGACCATGAGCACATAGTTCTGGATGGTCCCAACAGGGACCAATCCAGTGACATGTGTCATCAGACTGCACCCACCCAGACCTCTGCCTGGTAGTGCCCATGCAACTCCTGGGCTCTGGCCATGTGGCGTGGCTAGATACTGTGAACTGTGAAACTCTGCCTTCTAAGTGTCTTCTAGCTGTCAATATTACCCCTGTGTAGGCTGCCAGCTTACATGCCAGACCTCTGTGCATACACACACACTGAAACAAATGGTAAGCACCCTCAGCACACACACGCATAACACCCACACTTCAATGATATCACAGGATTCTAACACACACGCATGATGTCATCCAATGGCACAGCCTATAGGCCTCTGGCAAACATTATCACCCTGTGCATATAGATGATGCCACACCCTGTCATCCACACCATCGCAGGATATGTTCTTATATGGTCTGATGAACAGGGTGAACATACCAGGTAGACAATTGTAGATTAATATTGTTGAATAGTGCGTTGACAGGCAGCAGACATACCATGTATTGCAGCTGTAGAGTGCATTTTGCACGCTTGACAGTATGTATCATGTGTAAATAACACCTAACAGCATGTTGATCCTGGGATGTTCTGCCTTCCTCTTCAGGTAGAAGGCATAAAGCCGGGATGCTGGTGTTTGCGCCAACTCTATATGCACATGTTGACTACCCACAGGTCAGTATGACAATACTCTTTGCATACATGTTGTAGCCCACATCACAGTTATATTCTCCCATGTTTCAATTCCTTATGTTTAGTGTTCTAATGATCTAAGAGCATGATAGCTGTGTAGTAAGCTACTGTGTTCAGAGACGTCACATCCATAGTGGGTAACATCACAGGTATAGTTAGCTGGAGCGTGGAGTGGGTAAAAGAGTGGTTTGCCGGAAGAAAAGGGTAAATTCCAGTGGAAATAGTGGCTTCTCATTGGGAAGCGGTAATACCCACTGCCATGACAGCATGCAAACACAGACACACCCACACACTCAGGGATTCACAGACACAGTAACACACACTCTGACACACACACAGTTGCCAGTGTTCAGATGAGAACCCCTGCCTATGTGCATATCATCATTATAGTACTATGCAATTACAAGACATGCCACAGAGATTACACATGTACAGGTAGTTGGAATGGCCTAAGATCGAGAACATTGACAGGGATACTACAGTGCAGTGAGTGTATGTGGGGGGGGTCCATCAGTAGGCTATGTAACAATAGGTCACACCCCAGGGAGTACATGTTAACAGGCAGTTAGTATGCCCATCTAGATTGATGATATCAACAGGGATGCTAGATTGCTTTGAGCGGATGGGGGAGGGGGCATTAACATTTCACTATTCTAAAATACAGCCTCACTCCAGGAACCGGACACAACACAGCCACACACACACACACACACACACACACACACACACACACACACACACACACACACACTGGCAATCACAAAGATATGCACCTGTGTCACACACATACAGACACTTTACATGTGTGAGGTTTAACCACCT
>NC_056731.1:1245112338-1245119528 GCF_019279795.1 Protopterus annectens | reverse complement strand
CATGTAGCGTGTGTGTTAGTGTGTGTCAGTGTGTGTCTGTGTGTGTCTGTCTCTGTGTGTCTGTCTGTGTGTGTCTGTCTGTGTGCGTCTGTCTGTGTGTGTGTGTCTGTCTGTGTGTGTCTGTCTGTTTGTGTCTGTGTGTGTCTGCCTGTGTGTGTGTGTCTGTGTGTGTGTGTCTGTCTGTCTATGTGTGTGTGTGTGTCTGTCTGTGTGTGTCTATCTGTCTGTATGTGTCTGTCTCTGTGTGTCTGTGTGTGTGTGTGTGTGTGTGTGTGTGTGTGTGTGTGTGTGTGTGTGTGTGTGTGTGTTTGTGTGCATCTGGTATAACTTGTAATGTACAGTTCTTGTCTTCCTCTCATGGGTGTTGATGTAGGTGCGTTGCCCTCCTGTGGTCCACCTGATGTTAGTGTCCCCACAGACTCTAGCAGTGATGATGACAGTATGATTGAAGCACAGGCAGGGTTGTCAGGGGCTGAATCTGTGCCATTGGTTGCCATTCCACCTATCTCCCCCTCATCCTCGCACACAATTCCCCTGTCTGCACATACCCCATCACCATTGGCCATAGAGGCAGGACAGTTGGCAGGTGGTAGCATGGAACAGGGAAGTGTGGTGACTATGGAAGGTGTGCCTGCACACCATGATCTCAGTCAACAGACTGGCAATGTCCCATACAGGCATGAGCCCAGCGCTGCTCGTAGGAGGACTACTGGCCAACATGCCCCTGCGAGACCAAGCACATCAACTGGAGTCACGAGACGCATGTTTCAGGCTATAATGGAGACACAGGCACATGCTCAATGGCACAACAGAGAAGGTCTGAGGCATCAGAGGGCTGCTATCCGTTCGTTAACTGACAACATCCAGGCACTTGCAAATGATCGCCATCATCTTGCAGATGTGTTGAATAGATGATTGGGTGAGATGGTGGGAGTCCTTGACTGTGGCATGTCAGTCCTCGAGTGTGGAATGTCTGTGCTGGAACATCTGGTGGGAGTGAGGCATCGGGCACGTGGATGTAGGTCAGCTGCATCACCTGTTGAAGTGTATGTCAACATGCTACTGCACATGCCCACTCCCATAGAGGTGGTAGCAGCAGCAGTGCAGCTGGTGCTGTGCAATCCACACCAGGGCACAGCAGGCCATGAGCACATGGTCCCGGATGGTCCCAACAGGGACACGAATCCAGTGGACATGTGTCATCAGACGGTACCCAATCTAGACCTCTGCCTGGTAGTGCCCATGCAACCCCTGGCAGACGCGGGTCACGTGGCCTTGGCCAGACACCGTGAACTGTGAAACCTGCCTTCTACAGTCTGCAGCTGTCAATATTTCCCCTGTGTAGGCCAGCCACATGCCAGACCTCTGTGCATGCATACACACACACACACACACACACTGGAAACAAATGTAGGGCACCTCAACACACACACGCATAACATCCACACATGCCCAATGATATCACAGGCCCTAACACACATGCATGATGTAATCCAATGGCACAGCCGAGGCCTCTGGCAAACATTATCACCCTGTGCATATGATGATGCATGTGCCGCATCCCTGTCATCCACACCATCGGTGCAGGGACAAGTTCATATGGTCTGATGCACGGGGTGAACATACTAGGTAGACAATTGTAGATTAATATTGTTGAGTAGTGTTGACAGGCAGCAGACATACCATGTATTGCAGTTGTAGAGTGCATTTTGTACGTTTGACAGTATGTATCATGTGTAACAACACTAACAGCATGTTGATCCTGACGTGCTGCCTTCCTCTTTCAGGTGTAGTTGCATGTGCCGGGGGATGGTGGTGTTTGCGGTTGTCCCATATGTACATGTTGACTACCCACAGGTCAGCATGACAATACCTGCATACATGTTGTAGCTTCCACATCACAGTTATATTCTCCCATGTTTCAATTATGTTTAGTGTTCTAATGATCCAAGAGCATGATAGCTGTGTAGTAAGCTACTGTGTTCAGAGACGTCACATCCATAGTGGGTGACATCACAGGTATAGTTAGCTGGAGCGTGGAGTGGGTAAAAGAGTGGTTTGCCGGAAGACAAGGGTAAATTCCAGTGGAAATAGTGGCTTCTCATTGGGAAGCGGTAATACCCACTGCCATGACAGCATGCAAACACAGACACACCCACACACTCAGGGATTCACAGACACAGTAACACACACTCAGACACACACACACACAGTTGCCAGTGTTCAGATGAGAATCCCTGCCTATGTGCATATCATCATTATAGAACTATGCAATTACAAGACATGCCACAGAGATTACACATGTACAGGTAGTTGGAATGGCCTAAGATCGAGAACATTGACAGGGATACTACAGTGCAGTGAGTGTATGTGGGGAGGGGGGGATCCATCAGTAGGCTATGTAACAACAGGTCACACCCCAGGGAGTACATGTTAACAGGCAGTTAGCATGCCTGTCTACGATTGATGATATCAACAGGGATGCTAGATTGCTTTGAGTGGATGGGGGGAGGGGCATTAACATTTCACTATGGTAAAATACAGCCTCACTCCAGGAACCGGACAGCCATACACATGGACAGCCATACACACACACACACACACACACACACACACACACACACACACACACACACACACACACACACACACACACACACACACACACTGGCATTCACAAAGATATACACCTATGTTACACACATACAGACACTTTACATGTGTGAGGTTTAACCACCTGCCTATGCCTTTCTTTTTACACTTCACTCTGTACTGGTGTCAACAACAGTGTTCAGGAGACTGATGACCTGTGGGATGTATTCCCAACCATACGTGACATATATGGACAAACACCCACATATGCCAGTACTGTGAATCAAACACCAGCCTATCTCATGATAGGTACAACAGAAGTACAACACTATCACATCCAGTACAATGCTTACTGACTCTTTCCTTTGACAGCTGTGCAGATATATGCACAATATATGCACAGGGGAGGTATTACTGTTACAGGTGTCATGAGGTTTGCCTTCAGTGTCACTCTTACAGCATTCTACATTGTCTGTCTTCCACTTCAATTAACAAAACCTGGACCGTAGCAGGTACACAGGTTATTGTAGGACTGGTTGTAACACACCAGTGAGCTGTCCTCAGTAATCATTCATCTGCAAGGAAGCCCCACCACTTAGTAGTCATGTCCAAACATCTGTCCATACCTCATGTACGGCTTACTGTACTTAGAGCATATCACCATATACAGTTGGCAATGTTGAGGCTGTATTGCAACAGCATGATGTACTAAGACAACAGTCACCTTCAGACATCAGACACTGCACATACATGGAATCTACACAAACAGCAATTCATGTACACATATGAGGTCTACATCAGTACGTGCACTAGCAGGTCAAGAGAATACATTCGACACCTTCTCCATGCCATGTGTGAAACATAGCCGAGCATTACAACATAATGGATGTTGTATTCATGTACTGGTAAGACACCACCACTTTCACCGAGTAGCCATGTGTACATATATTACAACAGCACATATCAGCGTGACACACACAGCATTATTCCATGTCATGCTCCTACGAACTGTTACTTTGACAGTGCCATGGTGAAGCCAGGGCACTGTAATGGTCAACAGTAAGCACATCATATTTGCCACACACATCTCATGTGTACTGGAAGAGTACCAGCACTGTGCTCTTTTAGAGCTAGGCAATACACTCATTTAAGCATGTGCGAGGTCTGTGGCTTGTAAACATCTCACCCCAGCATGTGCTGGCTATTGTAGTACTAAGGCTAATGTCCAGACAGCACACAGCATGCATGGCTTGCAATTGTTGACATGGGGTATATGTAGGAGCTGTGGCCACACATGGCTGTACATGTCATGAACATATCACCTGTGACTACTCAGGAACATACAGAGCAGAGCTGGATTTCCTTGAGTCTGTCAATACAGGCCTTGTGTAGGTCCTATGGTCCTGTTATTTGGGTATGTTTGTAGGCATTGCATTAGGTGGACATGTCTAAATACATACATGCCACATGAGGTTTTGTATGATATGATAGGTGTCATGGGTGACCAGTAGAGAGGGGATAGTACCTCTGTCAACATAGATATCGAACCTTATGTACTGTTAGCATGCTATCTGCCATGTGCATGTGTGTAATGACTGTAACCACCTGTATGTAGAAAGGTAAATGAAAGCTATGGCAATGTAATTTATGTTGTATGAGTGTGGGATGTACATATTTAGGGCAGGTATGATTAGATCATATTCAACCATGAGGGTGTTGTTTACTGGTGTACAGCAACAGTCGACCGTGTTAATGCTGATAACATCCGAGGGACCCTGGTATGTGTACAACTGAGCTAGTTACAAACAGTGGTAGTATTGCATTACATAACACATTATGCAGCTGTGTCTGTACATGGGTACTTTGCATAGTTGATGTAGGCCTAGGTACAGTCCACCAATTGAGGGTCATCTGGTGGTCTACCATACTATGTCATACCACATATGGATGTGTGTTGATAGTCTGGGAACATGGTGGTGGATGTATATAATGATACAACCTAGAATGCAGCATTTGCCACTGTCACTTGCACCTGACTCATCTGTGATGCATTATGTCATAGTAGTGGTCTTTACATGTGAGTAGCCTTTACGAATATGTGTACACCACCACCTGGAATGGTCCATACCACTGTTATGGCCCCCATGTCTGGATCTGAGTTATATGGTGGTAGTGCAATTGTGCACTACAGAGCATTCAGCCAGGTGTTCCTCACTGCACAGATGTCAGTATTCCCCATTGTAGGTTCTACATTGAGCAAATGGATTACTAAAGCCACACATCTAGCATGGGTTAGCATAAGCATCCATTGCAATTGACATGTAGGTGTCAGGGTGTTACATCTGTGTGTAGGACATTTGCCTTGGAATGCGGCTATATGGGTAAAGTCAACCTAGGTATTATCCACACACACACACACACGCACACACGCACACACACACACACACACACACACACACACACACACACACACACACACACACACGTGTAACATGGATGCATGTGCTCTGTGTTGAAGGCTCATCGTTCGGTCATGACAGCCCGGAATGACAGACACTGGACAACCTCATAATAACAGCAGGGTATTGGCTCATTGTTTTGGTCTAGCAGTTGCCACTCGTACCATGACATCACTGTGCTTGGCATTAATGTGCTTGGTAGCAAATGCCTCATGTAAGGTGACGGACAGCAGCAGAACTTGTGTATATGACCAATGTGAGATATACTTAGGGTAGCAGCCTGCTAATAATGACAACTACTAACACAGCCGGGAGAGGTCATCTTGACTACTGCACCTCAGTACCATTACACCAGGTGGCTCACATATTATGCTTGCACATGCCACTGTTCCACATATAATGCAACTGTCCACAACCTGCTATCAATGTATGCCTTTCAGGGCAGTAAGGTGTGTGACACATGCTGTATGTAGCATCCACCTGTGCAACCCAGGTAACCTATTGTCTGTCACGTCCACACATGCATGAATGTGTATACGTAACATATATATGTCAGCACTTCATGTACATGTATGCATGTGTATCACACAGCACAGACACAGATATATCATTTACAAACCACATACAGGTATCAGGTAGTAACCCAGTATGATGTGCATATATACTGACAGGTAAGATGTACCTAACTGTAAACATGTGTGTTTACAATAGGAGTCCATTACATGTTCTGTACATGTAAGTGTTTGAGCATGCACACTGTGGCCTTCAGTGGTTAGAATCGGAGTGCATCCAAAGCAGCCCTGTGCTACTAAGTGTATGAGCGTACCCACTGCCACCTTGTATAATTTGAGTCAGTGCATCCAACAAGCCCTTTGTTACTAAGTGTATGAGCATGCCCAGTATAACCTTGTGTAGTTGTAGTCATAGTGCATCCCAAACTGCCTTGTGCTACAAAGTGTATGAGCATGCCCACTGTAACCCTGTATAGTGATAGTAGTTGTCTATTCTGCAGATGGCCATACTCCAGTTCAGGTTCCTGTTGTGCTACAACTATACCTCTCAGGCCTACCTGCGGATGGTGTGTCTTGTTTGTGCATACAGGTTGTAATGGACACCTACTTTAAACACACAGGTCTACAGCTATGTACTTCATGACTGTCAGTCTCCCTGTTGTTGTCCTCAATTGTAGAAGGGAGTCTGACTGCTTTGGGATGTGTTATCTCTGTGACGTGTCTCGTAACTGCGTAGTACTGTAATAGTGATCCTTAGATAAGCAGGAGTTCTGATCCCACCACTGGCAACTGTGTGTGTGTGTGTGTGTGTGTGTGTGTGTGTGTGTGTGTGTGTGTGTCTCAGCAAATGCCTGAGTGTGTGTGTCAGCATAAGCTGAGTGTGGTTGTGTGTGTGTATTTGTGTCTGCATCCTGTCATGGCAGCGGGTTTTGCTGCATTCCAAAGAGATACCTCTTTTTGCACTGGCCTTTATCCTTGTCAACTGCTATACCTCTCTCTTCCCCCCTCCCCACTGCAAGTAATCGGTCCTGTGATGTCTCCAAGCGCAGACGTGGAATCAGTAAGTGTAATTGTATGTGCTCTATGGCACATACCCTAACTGCATACCACTGTACCAGTTACCTTTACATAGGCAAGACATGTATGCACAATACAGGCAAGGGTGTGCGTGTTTGTGTTTGTGACTACCCTGTAGCCAGACATACACATGTGTAATGTCTTTTAGCACACCATGGTAGCCATCTGTGGTGACCGGTGTCTACAAAGTATTACATAGTTAGGAATGGTAAAGAATACACAGTCAAGCATGACTACAGTTGGGTATGTTATTTTCCTGTACCACTGTCGAGCAGTGACACAGAAGTGGTCACTGGGGTGTAGGTCCATAGACATCATTCCCCACCCAAACTCCACAATCCCTGGGGTAGATTACATTAGCCATCATGCCCCACCCCAAACTCCACATACACAACAGCCATCCCTTCTCTGGTGAACTGTATATGATTTAAATGTTATAACACAAGAGATGCCTCTGTTTTGTGTACATGTCAGTTCCTTTGGAACCCTTCTGTGTCACAAAGGGTGTTCAGACGTGTATGTATATATATATATATATACATATATATAT
>NC_056731.1:1245092338-1245109838 GCF_019279795.1 Protopterus annectens | reverse complement strand
TGTAGTACCTGTGCATTACTGCAATGTGGCAAACTAAGTGGTTTGGGAGTGTATTTGTGGGTCTGGCAAAGAGTGTCAATGTGAGTCCATTAGAGAGTGTGGTTGTGTTGACAATGACATCCATTCATGTGGACAGCCATGTGTGCTACACCTAATGTATGTCTTCAATATCTCTGTTGCAGATGTCACACACCAACACACACATATGTTCTTACAGCACACCAGCATGTCAGCTGTGTGGCACATGGAGTATATGCATGCACTTGTAATAGTAATGACTTGTCAGGCAGGGGGTTGTACCCCTGTACTGGTAGGTGTGTGACAGACGATACTTAGGTTTTAGTCTCCCAGCCCTTCTCTGATGTACTTTGTCTCTGTCTGTCCCTCCCACACACTCTTTGGTGGATGTGGAGGTGTACACCTGCTCAGCAGCAGCTTATGTATTGTAAGTGATGGTCATGTTCGGGTGATGGCCTCTGCACCTATTGCAGTCCTCCTCTAGCTAATTGCATGTGGAACAGCTGTGAAGATGTTCCCATAGCCATTCGCATGAAAAACACAGTACAATATCTAGGAACATCATGTTGGTGTTTGCCCTTGACAGTCGCTGTGAGTGGTACCTGGATCTGGTGTTTGGTAAATGGCATCACAGATATCTGGATGTTCCTCAAACAACATACACAGTGGGAAATAGCCTAAAGACAGGAGGGTGATGTACCAGACATGACTGCAGCATGTAAGTGCAGCTATGCTTCATTGAGACAACTGCCTGTTTAACAAGGTGAGTGTTGTAATGCCTATTCTACATGATTTAAAACTGACAAGACAGTGCTCTGTTTGTGAGGGGCCCCCATCTGTGGACTGGTCAGTGTGTGGAACCATTTGTTTCCTGTGTTACTCACTGAACACACATCTGTGAACAGCAAGAGCATAGTGTGAGGATTGCAGCCAGTACATGGTGATAGTGATGAGTTACTGCTATTGCATCCCTGAATGGACATATGTCACATGAAACAGTGGTATGACAGACACTGTCTGGGGTTCTCAGTTACATGCCAATAATGGGCCACTGTTCATAGCTGCAGTCACAAGTCTTCTACACGTTGTACAGATGTCATGCAGTATATATGCATGTGTTGTGCTCTCTCTGCAAATGTATACCATTTGTTGTGTTGGGTTGATGGTCATATCTATGCATCCTGTTGTAAGTAATCTTGAATGCTGTTGACTATTACTAAGCCATATCTATGTTTAAACTGCAACACCATAGGCTGTATGGGTTTGGAGGTCCCGGCAGAACTTCCTGTCCCACTTCAGCTGGCCATGGCATCGGGCACCAGCACATCTGGGGCCCAGCCTTGGACCTCCACCTGTGTTGGCTCCACACCACCTCCTGGTGGTACCACCACTGAGGATGGGGCTTGTCCCCCCTGGGAGCAGGTCCAGACAGGGACATGTCCGCTGTCGTACAGTCCTGGATGTGGTGCGTAGGGGGCTCAATAAGGGGTTTTGAGGCCAGAGATGCCAGCTCAAGGGCAGAGTGTCACATTTACAGAGTGAGGCTGAGCCTCCTAGACAGCCCCCAGCACTGCCACCTTTGTAGCTGTTTTGGTGCAGTGGTGGCTGCCCATGGCTGGGGACCTCCGGCCCACTGTTTCCACCTGGGGGCTCATGGGCTTGTGAATGCCAAATACCCCTCCCTGTCTAAGGTGTATCCCTCCACATGTGTCATATACCGACCCTGTATGCTGTCTTGTCTGTCAATCTACCTTATAATCTTCACGAGCATACCTACTCTCCTTCCCCCACATCCCACTCTCACCCTATGGAAACAAAAGGCCAATCGGTTCCTAGAACAACATTTGCCCCATGCATAGCTGTCCATTTCACACACATGTCCACTGGACACATGCAACCCTTTTAATATGCATCACAACATACTCCAGTTGTCCTTACCCCTGTCTCTCAGGCGCATGATCCTAGTATGCACATGACTCTTAAATGTTCCAGGTACACGTGATGTGGACGACCCCATTGTACACACAACACTGCCAGTCCCTCTGTGGTTACCTCATTTACCTTTATCATGATAATGATGTCGCACACAGCACCTTGCAAGAGTACTGTTCTCACATAATGATTTGACAGGAACTGTTGTATTAATGTAAATAACATGCACAGAGTGATGTATATGGCCAATGTACAAATGTTTGTGTGTATGACTGACACATGTCTGTCTGAGGGAGTCTTGATATTATATAGGATGACACCACTACATAATACAGGCGTTGCTGGTGTTTCCCTTTTCATTCCTTTGTAATGCTTTGTTGTCCCATGGGATGTTCCTGATATATCTATATATATGTATGTATCTATATGCTAGACATAAACACTCACACATACATCTACATGATGGAATACATTTCCTATACCGTTGAATGACTGTGCTGGATGATATGTTTGTGATAAGGTATCACAATAGCTGTGTGTGCAGGGTCCTCATTTTGAGCCTTGCAGAGACCATTTATTTTGTTGCTGGGCAGAACAAGGCCATTGGATACAATGTGATTAAGGCACGTTAAAGCAGTTGTGAGCGGGTGTGCATGGGTTTGTGTGGTGCTAAGCAATGCTAACCTCTGGTTACAGTTTCTTACACTCAGCTAGCCTCTACATTGCTTTACCAGTATAATATTCGCATACTGGTGGCCAAACAGGCTTACACCCGCTTGCTCCTGCACTTGCAAATGCACTGCATTTGGTGTTTGCATCTGACACTCACGGCCCTGCGTGGGAGTGAGGACTATGATATTACCTTGTGATGCCTATTACATCGGATTACATGCCTACAGTATTGGGAATGGCTGCCCATTAGGCGAAAGCATGCTGTTCAATTGTATGGAATTCACGGCCTGTCCGGAGTTTGATTCATATTATTGGTGTGTTCCTCTTACAATCTGCAGCTATCTGGCTAATACATGGGAACTGACACTCTTCAATACAAACAAGTAATTGGGTTTTGGAACCCACATCCTTCAGCCAAGTCATGCTACTGCATACCTAATATTCTATCATCTTTCTAAGGTTGTCAGTGGAATATGTGCTTTCTGTCCCTATCAGACCTCTCATACGATTGGGGAAATATACAAACTGAATAAGGGACATGGCATAACAACATCAGGGACACATTGACAGACGCTGCATATGAATTCATACACATTTTCTGAGGTAAATGATGTTTATAACTCTTAATTGTTGTCATTATTCATTATGTGTAATTCACCACCTTTCCTCCAAATGTCACTAGTTTTAGGAGGGATTAAGTGGGGCAGAGTTAGAAAATGAGTCGAAATCTGGGACGTCCCTGGAAATCGGGGACAGTTCAGAGGTATGGTCCCTATTTGTTCCCCCAATGGTTTATATCCTGTCCAGTGGATGTGCTCTTAGGGGTTGAGTGGTATTGGCATCAGCTATGCCCATTTTGGAATATTACTTACATCCCTGGGACGGTCCTAATACGACTGCACCAGCCAAAACCTGCATGCCTAGGCCCATAATTGCATATCCATAGTTGCCCCACCTGCCACTCCTCTACAGCAATCATCCTTACTGTGGGAGCAGGTGGAGTATAAACTCACCACTGCACACTGCCCACTCTCCCTGTGTCGGGACACATGTCATATGTTGTGTCGACCCATGGATTATCAGGCTTACACAACCTACTGGTCCATGTACATCTACAGGCTGGTTTGATAAGTCATTAACGGGACTGCCTCCGATCATTAATTTTTGGTGCCCCACAGGGGACATCGATGTCTATGTTTCAGGATTAGGCCTGGCAGTTCTCTCCCAGTGGTAGTATCCTGCCAATGGTCAGGGAAGCAGTGGTGTGTTTACCTTTATTGTGTGTCTGTATGTGTCACCGGCCTAGCTGGGGGGGGGGGTTGATGCTACATGTTACACATTTGTTTATTGGACCCCTCACCCCATATGCACGGCCTGTGAACATATGTTACTCGTAACTGCTGTATCATATACATGTGTATATTTATAGTCAGATATATATATATATATATATATATTTACATTACTATATACAGATATATCTGTATATGTATGCATACATGTATATTTATATTTTGCTGTCTATATATATATATATATATATATATATATATATATATATATATATATATATATATATATATATCTCACAACATATGGGTCTATGGGTGTCTGCATATGTATATATTTATATGTGGATATGTATCTGTATTCTGTCTCTGTATGTATACATTTGTACTACGGAGAGGGAGAGGCTTATCTCTATGTTGCTATGGATAGATATACACACAAATACCTCTACATATATATGTCTACATCTGGTTATTCCGTTCCTTGCCATATAGACTACACTTTGCTGCAGTGGGACTTGTAGTGGGTGTGGCTGCTCGTTGGGTGATGCCTCTGCCCAATGAATACATTCGCTTACATCCCTAGGGCTGTCCATACAGGCCCACATCAGCCAACACCTGAACACCTCGACCCATAAGTAGCTACCCATAGTTCCCCCACCCGCCCCTCCTCAACAGCACCCATCCTTACTCTGGGTCCTGGTCTGTCCTGGACACACCACTACATGCTGCCAACTCTCCACTTCACGGGACCCATTTCATATAATTGTCTTGGCCCATGGGTCATCAGGGTTTCCCACCCTTGTATTCCAAGAATGTATACACCCCAGCTAGAATGGTCAGTCAATCAACTTCTTTTGTTCTTGGCAATTTTTGCGGTGTTCCGCAAGGGACGTTCCAGTCTGTGATCCAAGATTAGAATTCATGGGTGCACTGTGTAACCCTCCCCCCGGTTGTATCCTGCCTGTGGTCTGGGGAGCAGTGGACTCTTTACATTGTTTGTGTGTATGTTTCCCATGTCCGGCTGGGGGGGTGGAAGGTCATGCTATGTGTTTCATGTTTCTTGCTTGGGGTCCTCACTTCCATTGGCATAGCCTGTGAACATATGTCATTCTTGTGTGCTGTTTCCGATCATAGCTGTATATCTGTGTATATCTACGCACACACACACACACACACACACACACACACACACACACACACACACACACACACACACACACACACACACACACACACATATCTAGTCTAGTTGCAGACATATACTTATGCGTATAAATTGGTGACGTGTGCGACCAAAAGAATACTATTCACGATTTTTGGGTTGTCCCACATGGGACACACATGTGTTTTGTCAAGATTAGACTCTATATTTCATTACATACTTACTCCTGTTAACATGACACTACAACAAATTAATATGTATGACTATGTGGTAACGCACGCGTTACACATGAGAGCCTAATTATGTAAGTGTTCGGCATATTTCTTTTACAAATAGACCGGTTTAGTAATTGGCATTGCTGTAGCAGGCAGATCACAGGAATGATTCAATGTGTGGGGAAGTCCTCACATTTGATTATTTTCAGCACAGCACTGACTTCGGACTTTGTACACACTTCTGTGTTTTAGCAGTATCATCCCGTCCCTCTCCTGCACAACCTATTATTCTATCTACTGTCGAGGTTTGTAAGGGCACATTCATGTTATTTATGTCTGCAAATGGAATGAATGTGCTACAGAGAATGTACTTCTACATATTGATGTCTACATGTGTGTATGCATATATACCTATAACGAGCTTGCTGACCTCCACGGGGCAGTCCAGTTAGAACCAGCCCATCCAACCCTGGCACACCTGGCTCCACACATTGCCCTCTCCAGAGTAATAGGGGCCCCACACATATGTTGTCCCAACCCATGTATTCTCAGGCTCTCCCACCATTTAGTCCTTGAACATACCTGCCATTGCTTGTGTAATGGTTGGAAGGCCAAATGGTCTATAAATTTTTGGGTAGTCCCACCAGGGACTACCCTCTGTGTGTAAAGTAGACTTAGCAAATCAACAATGTTACTCCCACTGGTAATATCCTGTCTGTGGTGTGAGTAGCAGTGCTTTGCTCACTCCTGCCCAGCTGGATATGACATACGCTGACAGCGCTATATAATACTGGGGTTGCTGTTGATTCCCTTCTCATTCCTTTTTTATGCTTTATTGTTACGTCGTTCTTTCTTCATATATATTTATATATATATATATATATATATATATATATATATATATATATATATAGATAGATAGATATGCTCTAAACACTACACTATTGACACGTTGATTCTGCATGTTTTTCCCTATTTGAATGAATATAATGTGTAAGCTATGCTCGGCGGAGGGCGGCGACGTGCAGACATGCTGCGCTTTGCTTACTCCTTGGATATTGCTGCAATTTGAATGTATAATACGGACACGGGGACAGGGACTCTAATTGTGACAGTTCTAGGGACAGGGCTCTACATTCCACTACGTGCTTGTGTGTTTACTACTTTGATTTTATTTCACTGTTTGTGGACAATCTTGTATGCTTAGCATACATTTCGATATCTACGGACACTGACCTACTGACTTACTATTAGGGGCAGGCTCTACTAGTAGGCATAGTAGGTTTTGCAAGTGTCGGGGCATGATTACGCCTCCGTAGAGCACTTGTACACAGCCCCTGCACTCGCACACATTTCCTGTGCACGTCAAGGGTGCGGCGGCACGCCCTCATACATATTCATATGGCACTGCTGTGCCATCTGTAGTGAGGACACTCGGCGCAAGGCTAAAACCGTCCTTGTGCCGAGCTTCTTGAATCCCGGGGTGTAAGTTTTGTCATGATTTTACTCTTAAAGTAAAATAATTTCATCTACTCAATGAAATTGATGACTGCTAAGGATTTTAAGAATGGGGATAAAATAACTATCTAGAAACACTAAGTTTGCTTTGCTAATGCAAAATAAATGAGAAATTGGAGACAATTACGAGCATCTTTTCAGTTTGAAGTTGCTATTTTTCAACACTATTTAACAATATAATTACAACATGTTTAAAAACTTCATGGACTTATAATAATAAATATCTGCAGAGTTGAACTTTAGGTTATTTAACATTTATTTCTGCACTTAATTCCCTGCTATTACATGCTACGGTATCAATGGCCAGCATAAACAAAATTTTAGGGATGTATACACTTATGATGAGAAACTTTCCACTGAAAATTTTGCTTGAAAACCAAATACTTATTTTTAATAAAAGAACAGCAGTCTACATATATGGACCACAACACCAGATACATTTTTCCCTTGATTCTAAATAAATGTCTGCAATAATGCAAATAAAACATATCCAGTTCAAATTAAGAAATAAATTTTGAGTGTGCAAATTATTTATTATAGCTGGTAAATATAATTCATCTTCAGATAATTTACTGAGGCCATCTAATCATTTTATCAGTTTGCATTTTGTTTCTCTAGTGGGATGAAAATGCACTTATTAGTTCATACCAAATTTTAAGAGAAGTACTTGAGTTTGTCAGTTACCATATACTTGGTGAGTTTATAATCACTTTTAATAGGGTGATTCACATGTGGGAAATGAAATGTAATGAGTCTTTTCCTGGATTTAATCAGCTTATGCTGGATATCAGCTTCCAAGACGGTTTCTGTCTTACTTGCAAACTAAATTTCATGCTGTGAGTACTAAATACATTATGTTTTAGGCAAGTACTTATGTACTTTCCTATGAGGAAATCATTTCAACATGGTGCTTTTTTAATGTTTAGTCTTCTAACCATCCCACACTAAATGGCCTTCCAACCCATATTGTTTCTAGTACTTATAAATTACCATTGCATATTTTCAATGACTAGCAAATAGTTTTAATATCTGATCCTGCTAAAATGCAGTGTTGAAACCCTATTTCTTCATAGAACTTAAGCTGATACAAATCATTCTCACTGCACATAGTCTACCTATCCAGAAACATAAATATATTATCAAATGCTACCTTTCATATCTGAAAAGGAAACATCTTTTATTTGTGACTCACTTATAGATTTGTCTGCATTATCACCTTGTCAATCATCCATGTACTGTAATGATCAATTAAATAACTGTTACATCTGACTGGATTGGGAGAGAATATGATACAAGGAATTGAAATGCATTCCTTTCATTGAGCATTTTCCTCAACACTTCCTGATTTTAGATAATTTTAATTCACTCTACATAAACTTGTCTCCATCAGTATTTCACTTTCACAATATTGCTCCTTCGGTCCCAATACAGCAGCTGTCACTTATCTATTCTGGGAGCTTTCCTAAGTTAAACCAGAGTGGTCTCATCTGTGTTTACCCTTAAATAAATTCAACATACTGAGAGCTTACTGAATCTACTTAAATTGTATCTTGAATATTTCCATTGCAAACTGGAGTGTAGACAATTATATAATCCTATGGTTTTGATAATGCAATTGTTCTTATAATTTCATTAATAATCTTTTTTGTTTATTAATATTATATTTGCATTTTTCCATGCATTTAAATTTCAATATAATTTCAAAATTCTTTGATGTATTAACCAGCTATTCTAGGGATGAATCCAAATTTGTTTATGATAATTATGTATAAAAAAATAGCAAAAATTCTCAGTGGATGCAAGAAACAGAAATAGAGCAAAAACACAGATGAAAACTGTTGCTTTTTTATATTTATTACACTGGTTCATTTCCTTGTGTTACATCACATTTTTGCACTAATTGTGTCAACAACCAGCATAGTGATGTCATTCCATTTGAAGACAGTCAATAACTACACTAGTAAGTTCAAATCATTTGCAAAGGGCACTTAAGATATTGTAGTAAAATGCCCAATCACATCATTTTCTAAACTGCCATATAAATCCTGTGATGGTATGTCAAGTGGAAAATAAAACAAATACAAAGAAACAACCAAATTAATGTAATAAACAGAAATAAAACCCAAATATTGACCAAGACCATATTCCTTTATATGTATTGTACTAGATAATTTCCTTAGGTTACATCCAGTATTTGCACTAACTGAGTCAACAACCAGACTAGTGAAGTCAAATAATTTGAGGACAGTACTGTAGGCACTACGGAAGAATTCCCATCCATATAATTTTCCAAAAAAAAGAAAAAAATATATGAATTCTGTGATAAGATAACAGGCAGAAAGTAAAACAAAAACTAAGAACCAACCAAGTTTCAAATTTACCATAATCAATACAAATAAAACAAATACATTTACTAAAATTGTCATCCTTCTTTATTTCAGTAGTTCATTTCTTTGGGTTACTTCAACTTTTTGCAAAACTGAGTCAACAACTGAATTATTATGTCAAATCACTTGAGGAAGGTAGTGAAGGTATTGCAGTGGGATGCTTATCCACATCCCTTTTACAGTGCCCTATAAATCCTGGTATAACAAATCAAGCAGAAAATAAAACAAAGACTCAGATTTCTATCCTTTTACTATTGACCTCACTCCACCAACCTTGCCATGAACTTTTCTAATCTTTTGGTTAAGATGGTTATCAGAATCTTTGCATCTGCATTTAGCAAAGAAATCGGTCTGTTATTGTCAGGATAACTTTTATTCTGACCTTCTATGAAAATAAGAACTTTAACAGGTTTATTAAAAGATTTTCAGAATATACCCATCTCTTCTCCTGTATTGTATACTCTGTTTAAATATTCCAACATTGAGGGACCAAATGTTTTATGAATATCTGTTGGAATTCTGCCATTCCCTGGAGCTTTGTTCCTTTTTTGATTATGTATAGCTTCTGAAATCTCAAATATTCCTATTTCCTTATTATGTTCATCATGTATAAACTGATATATAATCGCCTTTATTAATGGAATACCTCAAGGTTCCATACTTGCACCCCTTCTTTTTATAAAATTATTTTACAAACTTTCTTATGACCTACCAACCTGATCCAAAATGATGATGATAAGCCAATACATCAATCAGATGCTCTCAGATCTGCAATTCAACCACAACTACAAAAAAAATCTCCACTCCTTCAATTTTTGGCTAATCAACCAGAAGCTTAACTCTATCTAAACCAATAGTATGTAGTTTGTGACCTCCACAAAACTTGCAAGATCTCCCCAAACCCTTGACATCAATGACTTTAATAATACTCCAATAGAAACTACAAATTCCTTTAAATATCAGGCGTTAATGCTTGTCGGTTTACAAATTATCTTTCCATTTGCACCTTTACTCTAATAGGACCAAACAATACCCATATCTCGGGCTCATCTCACAAAAGCATCCCCAAGGCTCTGCTCTGAGACCACTTTTCTTTTCTGTCTTCCTTAATGACTGTCCGTGCGATCTCCCTTATACCAACTGCCTCCTCTACACTGATGATATTGTTCTAATTAAAAGCAGTAAGACTCCTTCTGGCCTAAAAAATGAAGTTCAGACAGCCTTTGCAGCTATTTGAAAAAAGAGTCATATAAATAACCTCATTGTTAATAAAAAAGCTCCTTAATGATTTTTTGGACACACCAAAGTTAAATCTAATTCAGAAACTCACAATTGCAGACCCATCAGGTTCTACATTACCCTTTTCACTGAACAAAGAGATCTACTCCTCATATCTGACCTCAAAAACATGTTGAAACTCTAATTCACAAAGTCTTAGCTCAACTAAAGTGATTTTGGAGAATCTCTCATCTTCTTAGTGCAGAGGCTTAATGAGCCATAGCCATTAATGGTCTCCTACTTCGGCTTGAATCTGGTCTGCCCATCATTGCCCTGCGTTCTTCACAAAATACTGATCAGTTTCAAAAACCTGAAAATCAATTATTGATTCATTTGCCTCTCTAGTAAATCTGAACTCCATTGCATTACAGTTAGTAAAGGAAAATGGCTACCAGTATAGGACAGGGCCTCACACCTTCTGAATACTCTCACTTAGAACCTTCTTAATCAAGGCTATTGTACTTGCTAAACATATTATGCATCACAAACTGCAACTGTTCCTTTAAAATTCTGACTTTCTCCTTTTTAGGCCTTCATTTACCCTTACTATCTGTGAGAAGTCTTATGCAGACCATCTCAAAGCCCTGCCCCTGTACTTGGTCTTCTATAGGCTGCTGCATGGCAAGCTATGGCTAGTCTACAAGACATCCAGATCCCACACTGATGGATTTTCTGCACATTCACAAAACAAACTGCATCAAAAATACCCATTCTAAGGACCTAAACATCATCTGCAACCTAAACAGCACATGTTGGTGGGACAGGTATGTGTCCAAGATCACCTCTTCTCTGAAACATGATTCCTAAACATGTGAAGCAAAGCTCATACCTAAACCTATTCAAATGTAATTTGGACCAATGGATGGGAAATCAGAAGTTTAACTCTGGTTTGGCACTTATGTCCCTAATGGACAGGGACAACCTGTGAATCCTTAATGTGTACAAGCTTGTATCATAATCAGAACCATAAAATTCCTTGGGATAATGACACATCAGCAATATTTTGGTAAATTTTGGTTAATCTTGGCCAGGCTTAAAATGGCTGCTGTGCTGATAAATTAGTAGCCACCTAAGAACATATGAATCTATGAAAGGTCCTTCTCTACACTTGCTCAAGATTGTTGGACTTCACTTCCAGCACCTATCAAATAAGCTGAAAATTGTACTTTTTTCAAGATATCGCTTTACCAGAACCTATCAAACAAGTTGAAATATTATAGCTTTCAAGTCCCTCCAGTCTTAATTGCTAAATGAAAACAAATGTAAGTGCTTCAGAGATACAAGCTAAAGTACTTCTTTACCTCTTTCCCATACTTCTGCACTCATTATTGTACATATAATACTCCTATTCTATATTTCTCCTTTTATTACCTCCCTTCCTTGCTCTGCTCTACCAATATAACAAACTGGAAGGAATGGTGTCAGGGTAAGGTCTCAATGTTTTGTATTACAAACTATACCCACAACCAGTGCAAAGCAATTGCTGTACAAATACAACCTTACTCTTGTAGAAATTGAATTGTTTCTGTTGTTTTAGATCATATTAAGATATTTCAGATACAACATAATATTTTGTGCAACTATTATGAGGAAACTTAAGAAATATTTTGGTCTTAAAATCTCCGGACATTTTGCCTTTTTTTGCCAGATAGGCTTGCCCTAACAGGGATTGTCCTGTATAAAAAGGGACAGGTGGTAACTCTTTTGCCATCACTGCTTATACACAATGGTAGATGTGTCTGGCTCTGTGCTAACTGACTTTACAAGGTATAGCCAAATTAAAAACAGGATATAACAATATTTGCAGCTTTAGAAGAAAAGCTTTTCATGAGTAGTCGTACCTATCTGGATCAGAAGATGCACAGAATGAAAAGACAGAGCCAAGTGTGTCCAAATATAGGGAAGATGTGAAAAATGTTTAAGCCAAGAAAAGGAAAGGCATACTGTTAAGTCAAAAGAACCTTAACAGCACAGTTACCAAATGGTAATCTGCTCTAATAATGTACAGTAAACCTTTACTATGTATAAATGTACTTAAATGGACCAAAAGCACATTTTTTGTGGTTTTAGACTTTATTAGTTCTTTCATTAGATCAAAAGTAAGGTGAATTGTTTCTTTAGCAGCTAAAGCTGTGAGTTCAAATAAGAAAAATAACTATGTCTGGTAAATTAATGCTAAATACACACATATTTCCTTTGTGGTTTATCTGACCACTTCCAAACTGAATTTTGCTTTCAGTGTTTAACTACCAGAAAAGTACTTCAAGTACTTGTAAAAAAAGAATTCAAGTAAGTCTAGACTATCCTGCTGAAGTGAACAAGCAAAGAAATATTAGCCTCCTCAGGATCTTTCAAATCATAAGCGTGTGTATCGTTTAGTAACTGTCATTCTAATGTGAATGACGTATAGCTGTTGGGAGTTGAAAGAAGCATGACCTGGTGAAGGTAGCACTGGGATGTGCAAGGCAACTGTGAAAAGGAATTAAGGAGGAATACAAAGCTATATAGTTAACAAAGGTAAGAGCAGAAGTGAAGACCTCCTGTTTGTAGAATATGTTTGGCAGGAAACTGGAAATGGTACCATCATTAATTAAAATACTGAGTTACGAGTTACACTGTATACAGTGCATCAAAAATGTAGCATATGCTTACAAACACCTTACACAATTACAAAGGAAGCAGAAAAAATGCCAATCAGTAGCAAATAAATAACAAATAAACCCAGTCTGTCTTTTTGTAGGTTGAGTATTGAGCATGTAGATACTGGCAACATGTTGATAGGCAAACAAAGATAAGAAAATGTTCAAAAGGGTGATGTATAGAAGACGGTCTCCAAAATGAAAATATAAAATCAGAAAGTATCCAGATGTTTGACCATATATACAATATAAAGGCAGCAGTCCAAGAACTAGTTTATATTTTTGTACAAACAGATGTATTGGAGGGCAGAATGATAAGGGAATTTCCATTAGTCTGTGTAAAGGTGCTGTAGTGCGGGGTAGTAAGCACAAACCGTAAATATCCAAGTTAGTCAGCCAAAAATAAACCTACCTGAATATCAGGCCATGATGTCTGGCTATATCTCACCAGACTGCCAACAATTGTGACGTCACTTACTATCCTGGGTCAGTAACTAAGGAGCTTTAATACTCACTACAGACTCCAATGTGAGAGTGTCACTTAAACAGGAGTAATATTTCACAATTTTCCCCTAAGAGCACAACAGGAACATGTTCTGTAATCTGGGACTGGACTGTATACTTCTGTCCACCCTTAATGTAACTCCTTATTACATACTTCAGAGCAAAGTGCCCCAGTTTGAGACCTCTGATGCACTCAAACTCAAAGTAAATTTAAATCTCACACATCCAAACACTTCTGAAAAAGTGTGGCACAGATTTCATCCAGCTGTGTCTCTTCCCCAAAATAATACGGCAATGTTTCCACCAATCAGAGTGTCTCCATGTCCTTTGAAAGGGATGATCAGTTATGAAAATGAAATATCAAAATAAATTATAGCTATGACCAGAAGTGACCAGGCCTTCGAGGTGACCTGAGGAGTAGCGAACAGGTATAAACATTCTCTAGTCTCTAAAGGACACACTGATTTCCAGCCACAGTGTAAAGTAATGAAAAACATTTAATAATAGAATGTAGATCAATAACTTTCAATAAACACCAGAATTCAATCACCAGAAATATAAAATTAAACTGTAGGAGAGAAGTTCATCATTCTAGAAAACCTCTATCTGAATAACTAAACTTTCCTAAACTAACTAGAGAATACTCCCCACTGAGCTAATCTAAAGCATAACAGCAAGGCAAAGGTAGGCTTACAGTTTTTGGTGAGTTCTCTTTTCTTCGGGTATCACTGCACAGCACTGTAACTGACTGCAACTCTTCACAAACTGCTTAGCACTTGACTAACTGCACAGCTTAACAGTCTCAACTGTCTTATTTTAAAAATAAAACGATGACAAATTGGTCTGAGGAACCACAAACGCAGCTGCTGAAATATTATCTTTAATAAGAACACAAAATATTGAGAGCTTTCGTCTCAATAAGAAGGAGACTTCTCAGAATACAATGCAGAATGAAACAAACAGTTTGAATACTCTGTCTCTCACATCTCTACCAATCACATTAAAAAGCCAATTAACTTTTTAAAAAAACAATTAACTTTTAAGAAAACCTAGATATGGTAAACTTAAAACAAAGCAATCTGTGTGTTTAGGTGTTACAATACACAAATATGCAAACAAGATATATATATATATATATATATATATATATATATATATATATATATATATATATATATAAATACAATATATATATGAAATTATATTGTGAAAAAACTTTATATATGAAAGTTTAACTTCCCAAATCTGCCCACTTTACATGAACTTTTTAATATATTTTTTATATTTTCCTTGCTTTTTCATGTAAGACGGGTGCAATAGAAATTGCATTGTTTAAACCTGGGAGAAACATGGCAGGTAACCTAAGTTGCCATTCTGTTTCTTTTTTCTTTAATGTATTTTTCCAGTCTCCCCCCTAGGGTCAAACATAATGCTTTCCAAAATTCCAAATAGGAACTTTTTAAAGTTCAAACAGACCTGGGAGTGTTTATATAGTGCACTATTTTGTTTCCTACTCCTTATATCATGTACATATGATACAGATGTTATTAATGATTTTGTTGCATTTTTCGATAAAACTGGTTTGAGAATGTACTTACTCTAAACAATAGAATGCACAACAGAGTTATATTTAGGAAAGGTAATTGTAGGATTAATAAGGTAGTTTATTTGGGTTTTTGTGCAACATGTTTCCATTTTTATGTGGGCAAAACAGAGCGGCACATAAAGTGTAGAATATACAATCATGTAAATGATATAAGGAATAGGAAACAAAATAGTGCACTACATAAACACTCCCAGGTCTGTTTGAACTTTGAAAAATTCTTATTTGGAATTTTGGAAAGCATTAAGCTTGACCCTAGGGGGGAGACTGGAAAAATACATTAAAGAAAAAAGAAACAGAATAACAATGTAGGTTAGCTGCCATGTTTCCCCCAGGTTTAAGTGATGCAATTTCTATTGCACCTATCTTACATGAAAAAGCAAGTTAAATATGAAAAATATATTAAAAAATTCATGTAAAGTGGGCAGATTTGGGAAGTTATATTCTCATATATAATTTTTTTTCACAATATATTTTCATATATATATTTTATTTATATATATATATATATATATATATATATATATATATATTGCATATTTGTGTATTGTAACACCTTAACATACAGATTGCTTTGTTTTAAGTTTACCATATCCTGGTTTTCTTAAAAGTTAATTGGTTTTTTAATGTGATAAGTAGAGATGTGAGAGGTAGAGTATTTAAACTGTTCTTTTCATTCTGCATTGTATTCTGATGAAGTCTCCTTCTTATTGAAATGAAAGAGCTCAATATTTTGTGTTCTTATTAAAGATAATATTTCAGAAGCTGCATTTGTGGTTCCTTACACCATTTTTTATTATTGTATTTATTTATTTTTTTGTGTTTTTTGTTATCGTTTGGCTTATTTTAAAAATAACCATCAGCTATTTGAAAAAGTTATTTTTCCTGTCAATCAGCTGTTCAACAAAACACCTAGTGACCAGGAACATTCTAATGACATCACCTACTGTTCAGCTGATTCTCCACAGTACTTTAGAATCTCCCTCTCAAACATACACAATTAGAATGTATCAAAATGTTGACAGATTCTTTAAAATTCTGTTTAAACAGGGAAGTACTCAACATTTTAAAATCTTACTCATATTTTGACAATTAGACATGCTGGCATGCAAGTTAATCTAAGAATATACACAAATCTCCTGCCAGACAGGCTCACACAGACGACAATGTTTTCAGTTTTTTCACACAGGCAAACACATTTTTGACATAAATTAGTTCTTCATGACTGAGGAGGAGGAGTAATAAACTTTTCTTCTCCATTTTAGAAGAACACCCATGTCAAGTTCTTTAAAATCAAGACAGTTAATCAGGTATGAGCTCATTTTTGTATAAAGACCTTGACAATCAATAAAATTAAAAATCCAAAATTATTAAATTATTCTAAATAATAGGTTCAGATATGTGTGTGTATTGCTGGAAACAAAGCAGTTTCAAAAGGAACAAAATTATTTTCAAGAGTATCAGAAGGCTTTTAAGAGGTGGTGAATAGGGATTGAAGAGGTAGCATAACTTCTTTCAGTATGACTGTTGACTCTTTTTAGCTTGCCCTATGCATATATGCGTAGAGAAAACTACCCCTTGAAAAATATAGCAGTCTTAGGATTTCTAGAGAGAAGACAGATAATCTGAAAAATAAGTACCATAATCAATATCATCAATCAAAAGTTTAAACATTTATCCAATTTTTGATCACAAAGCCAAAACACTCCTAGCAAACTAGTATTAAGCAGAAAGCCTCTCCTTGATGAAATACCATTCCATTCAAAGATTTGCATATGCGCATACATATTCTCATACACAAACACAAATGACATGTATACACACAAACAACATGCACAGCTAAAGCCAGTAGTTCACCTATCAACACACCTTTTGAAATAAGGGATCCCAGCAATAAAAAAAAAAATATGCAGAGTTGGGTGCAAACTCTGTAAAGAAGGCACTCTAGCTGTGAGCTAAATTGGAGGGTAAATCATTCTAATACAATAGTGCAGAGAGCTGCACTTTGCCTCTTTATATAATTATATCAAGGCAGACTACATGATTGGCAGGATGATTGGCTGGAAGAAAGATATGACAAACATCTATGCCCACGAAGTGTCTTCCATTAAGTTATAATGATTCATAGGTGTAGAAAAGCCAAAACTGAACATATGCTTTGGCTCATATTCAAAGAAATAAATGTCTTTTATCCACAAAATTAAACACATAGGTAAACTATGCATGAGGCAAACCACATGAAGATGAGTTTCATGTGGCCATGGAGCAATTTAAAACCAC
>NC_056731.1:1245044838-1245089838 GCF_019279795.1 Protopterus annectens | reverse complement strand
TTGGTGCTCTCCAAATATTTTAACATAGTGTAGCAAAATGGTTATAAGTCCATTTGGTAGTGTGGCTGGGCAACCATGGAGTTCGTATGATTTTGTAATATGGGGTGTGGAAGTTGCCTCCTGGAAAAAAGGTATTCTTTGATTCATTTTGCCTTGAATGTTTTTGATTGTATATTATTTTAGCTAAGTAAAATTCAAATGGTATTTCATTCAAGTATTGTTTCATACATTTAGACTCAACTGTTTTGGAAATGTTGTGCTTCTTGGGGTGGGTGTGAGTTATAGATTAAAATCTGACTTTGCTCTTTACTGCATGATTTGTTTCCTTACTCTCTATGTGTTGCAGTATTTACCTTCATAACATTGGGTTCCAATTAGCTCGACATGGGATACTTGCAGGAAATAATATAGCTTCATTTTGTATCATTGTTTATCCCAGTAGTATGTTGAGGGACTATGCACACAACTTCAAGTGTAATTTGTAGCATAATATAGCCTGGAAGGATGCAAATAGACTGCATACACAGTTTTAGCATTTATACCAGGTTGCAAGCTTTTTCTTCACTGTGATTATTTCAGGTATTGAATAAGGAGATGATTTTTACAGAATTACACAAGCGAGACTTTGGCCATCAAATCTAGCCTATTTTATCTTTCCATTGGAGAAAATGCTAAAACTTGATTAGCATAGGAGAGTGCACCTGTACACATGCACCAGTCTATGCAATTATGAGGGTAAAGCAGATGCCTCAACTATCTTGTTTATTTGCGTACAGGACCTGACACAAGCAGATTATTTTCAGAAATTATGTTTTGATTTTCTCAATTTCCTTTTCTTTACTACCTGCACTGTTTCAGTTCTGTTAAGGGTGACTGTACATCACAGTTTGCAATAACATGCTACAATACTATTGAATACAGCTACCAGTGACCAGCTGCACTATCTGGGCAATGGGGGCATCATATATTTAAGCTATGTGGCATAGAGTGATAAAGACCTAGCTATGATCCATGTGACCTTGATTCATTTAGTGTCACTGGAGCTTGACAATATGTCAGGTCATAAAGGGTTTTCCCATCTTTGCGGGGGGGGGGGGTTGTCCTGGCTGTTTTTAGGCACTGCACAATCCTCACTAGATGGTAGGGATGGAGTCATTTGGGCTGGGGAATTAACATGACTGACCAAGTCATTGATGGTAGATGGCTGTATATGTGTGAACACAATGTCAGGTATTAGAGGGGTATAGACAGTCCCTACAGTGATGCCGGAGCCTGAGTTTCCAGTTAAGAAAAAAGATTAGGGCTGTTTTCAAAAAACTAGCTTACACTGCTGGGATACTGGTGAAAGCATTGAACTCCCTGATATTTGCCTGGATGATGGTCCCTCTGGACAGCTGTTACTCTAGGAGACCTGCAAGGGAATTCCCTGCACCTCTAGAAAACAAGTGGACGCAAGTCTGATTGGGACTGTCTTGGCAGTCAGAGGAGAGGAAATCAACTAAAAATGTTATTGAGGCATATATGGATCTATTGCTTTAGCCAGTATTGCCTGGCTTACTGTGGGTGCCATTAGTGGTTATGTACATGCACTAAATAATCAAAAACTTGTGTAATTTTACTGACATTCTTAGTTTGCAGTTCTCCAGTATGTGCACTATGCTATGCATATTTTTAGTAACATTACTCAGTGTTTCTGGCTGATACATCATCTAGGTGGAGCATTGCTGGAGGTTATTCAAACATGGCACTGTGTGTGATCAAAGTACAATACAGAAATATGGCACTTTTATGGTGTTATCTAATTAACTGGATACTAACCAACATTGGACCATTGTTTTTAAGTCAAGAGTCATCAAGACAACATTGTATGGAATATACAGTCAAGCTTTCTGGATATTATAAAGATCAGTAACATTGAAATAATAAAGGAGGAATCCATTCTTTAACTCTAGAGCTATGACTTTACAGTTATGAGGTACAAGGCGCCTACTTTCCTTCTTCTTTTATCTTAAGGTCCTGGTGTGTGTTCTAAGGTCCCTTAGATAATATTCATAGATTTGACTAGAGCTGTTTCTATGCTGACAACACAAAAGCTTCCTTATAGCTTTGTATTCACTTCACAAAACAAGCCTCAGGCAGCTGGAAAGGCTCTTGTTAACTCAGTATATTCAAAAATGCTGAGAGATTATGTTTGCCTAGTAGCATTTTGAAAGTGAGTATTTTCTGCAAAATAACAGACACTAAAAGGTAAAACATAACAATGATAAGTCATAATATCCGACATGACTGTGGAAAACAAATTTGGCTAGGCAAGGATGTAATCTCTTGTGCAGGAGTCTGTCAACATTAACAAAAAGATAATTTTGACATTACTTCCATTCAAATAGTTTGTTGTACTGATTAGAAATGCACCACTAACTTAATAAAGAAAAAACTGCTCTCAGTAAGCCACTATCATTGTATAATTAACATGCAACACTAATAAATGATTATTATAGATTTGAATATGTTATAGTGCTGCTGTGTGGAACTGAGAAAAATACATATCCTAATAGCAATACTAGAAAATGTTTCACTGCAGCAATATTGCATATACTGTATTGCTCAGTTTTGCTGTTTTGTAGTACATTACTTTTCTGTTTCCAAACTTTTACGTTTAATGTACTGCACTATACTGTTACATGAAATAATTAACTTTATCACAGTGAGGTATCTCATGTTTATTATGAATATAACATATTTTTTTGGTACAGGGATATAGTGAAGTATTTATAAAGGACTCATAGACTTTGATACACACACACACATATTGTGTTATTGTGGCAAACACAAAATATGGTGTCGTTGCTGATTATGGTCATTGTTATTATGTAGCACAGCCAATACTGAACAGAGAGCATACTATTTATAATTTGTCCAGCATCTTGAAAACTTTTCCATTGTATTGTATGGTAGTAGGAATAAAACAGCTGCAGCTTGCCTAATTGGAGAATAACACCAGTCAGTGACACTCACAGATGGACCTCAGACATTGTAGTGAAACTCTGCTTTATTAGTTGCCAAAACTGATTGCTATGCCCTGTCAGAAGTTTGTGTATTTAGTATTAAACAACTGCGCTTTTATTGTGAACAGGCTGCTATACACTGACGCCAGTGCCAGACCCTGCCAATTTTAAACTACTTCCTCAGCACTGCAGAGCTCATTTGAGAGGTTAATCCATCTCACTCAAATGGCACTTTTCAAACCATCATAAAAGGTCTTTTTCCCCAGAGTTCTCATACAAATTAGCTTTGAAGCAGTATCTTTTGTCCCGGTCCCCTTCAGTAAACACATCACACCGAATGACATTTGACGACCTTTATTAAAACTTCCATAACATAGCTTTGATCACCAAAATTATTAATTACAACTAGACACCATATAGTTGGTTCTAAACACAGCATAAACATCCTTGTAATGTTAATCAGGGCAGTGTACCTACTCACCCTGTCCCAGTAAGCAGCGTCCATACCTTTGCTCGCTTACTTTACTTATGAAGCAGCATCCAAAACTCACTTCATATCCCATTTACCCAGTAAGCAGCGTCCATACCTGAACTCGCTTACTTTACTTATGAAGCAGCGTCCCATCTCACTTCATACACCATACATTGAATCACCTTCCACCAAATAAGCAGCATCCTTACCTCCGCTTGCTTATCTATTCAGCAAGCTTCCTCCAGCTGCTCATTTTCCTTTCCCCAGATCCTTGAAATGAACATCCAGACCCCATAGGGGAAACAGAAGAGGGCAAGCCTGTCCTTCTTCTTTGCCATCCACCCTGACCAGGCTGTTTCCCCTCCCTTCTACCCAAAATTGTTCAACCAACTACCTCCCATAAAGGGAAGGGTTAAGCCAAACATCATTCGGTGTACCCATAATCTGTAAAGTACATTAGAACCCCATCATCAACCCCATGCCGTGATATACCAGCACTGAAACATGCCATAATGAAACTAAATAAAGCAGAATTAACCATGACCCCATTGTACCACCGCAACAACTGCTCCAAGAGCATACATTCCCTTTTAGTCTGCTTCCTTCAAGCCACTAACCATGGCTCAACCTTTTCAGAATGATAACCTATAGTCATAACAAGAGCCACAGAACTATAACCCCTTGAACACAAATCTGCCCCAGTCAAAGAAAAATCCTTAGCAAGTGACGAACACAAGACCCTGTCAAATATAGCATAGCATCTTAGCCCAACAAAATACACATCTCTGAATGTGCAGTAACCCAATTATTGCAGGGAATAGTCTAACTCAATAGTCTAACACCAAACTTTAATGACCTGACACTAAGTGCCAGAAAACCAGAACCCCTTTACATAGTTCCTGAAAACTTGCCTATGCCCATCAGTGAAGTACTCTACATGCCCAACCTTAAAACCCCCCAATTTACTCATTACCAAATGGCAATCACACTACCTACACAAGGGACACATTTGCACCCCAAAGATACCCCACATTAGGGACAAACTCCAGCATTCTGTTAAAGAACAACCCATCATAGGCCCTTCCCGCAAATATGGTTTAAACAATTGGATGAGTAACTATAATCACCCCAAGATTCCAACCACCTGAAAGTAAGGGTTGGACTCAGCTGGCTTGGAAGAGCCATGGGGCTTTAGCCTAAAATGTTCCTGTCCTCCTAAGAATGTTGTGACTCTACTCCTCTTGTGGACTCCCCACACCCCATAATCCATCCCGAACAGTGTTACCCTGGCCCCCCACCTACTTCTTCTTAACTTGCCCCACATTCCAACACAATAATCAGCTCCCACGCTACTTAAACACAGAGCTCTAACTTGCCTTAATGACCCAAACAAAGGGGATTAACAGTGAACACACTGTGCTCCACTCCAGCCACCAAAGCACCCCCCAGCAAAATCCATTACCTTGCAATTTTACCTCATTCCTGCCACTGACCAGTACTCTTTTCACTGCCCTCTCAACCTCAATATACACCACTGTGCCGACTGTGACTTCCACTGCAACTGGCCTCCTTCACTCTGGCCATCGATTGATCCACTAACTGCTGCTACTCTGCACTTCTGCCGTCTGCGACCCCATTGTGATCTGCAAAACAAAGAAAACTGTAATTCCTCTTGACATACAAGATGTGGCAACCTTAGTCACCACCAAGAGCTTACCTCATACCAAAATGCATAGATTCATAGATTAAAGTCCAAATATTCAACATCCTCCCAGTCATCCTTCCGGGTCACCTGTGAAACTATACTATTCTCAAAGAAATCCTGCTTGTCCAACTGAAATGCCATCCCTTGTTTCCACCTGACAATTAAATTTCTCCCCATCAAATTCCTTCCCAAAGTAAGAGTGGTACAGGATATGTGTGAGGGTAGTGTGACAGTGGTGAGGTCTGTGGTGGGAGTGACGGATGCATTTAAGGTGGAGGTGGGATTACATCAAGGATCAGCTATGAGCCCTTTCTTATTTGCAATGGTGATGGACAGGTTGACAGACGAGATCAGACAGGAGTCCCCGTGGACTATGATGTTTGTAGATGACATTGCGATCTGTAGTTAGAGTAGGGAACAGGTGGAGGAGACCCTGGAGAGGTGGAGATATGCTCTAGAGAGAAGAGGAATGAAGGTCAGCAGGACCAAGACAGAATATATATGTGTGAATGAGAGGGAGAATAGAGGAATGGTGAGGATGCAAGGAGTAGAGTTGGCGAAGGTGGATGAGTTTAAAAACTTGGGATCAACAGTTCAGAGTAATGGTGAGTGTGGAAGAGAGGTGAAGAAGAGAGTACAGGCAGGATGGAGTGGGTGGAGAAGAGTGTCAGGAGTGATTTGTGACAGATGAGCACCAGTAAGAGTGAAAGGGAAGGTCTACATGAGGGTAGTGAGACCAACTATGTTATATGGGTTGGAGACAGTGGCATTGACAAAAAGGCAGGAGTCAGAGCTGGACATGGCAGAGTTAAAGATGTTAAGATTTGCACTAGGTGTGATGAGGGTGGACAGGATTAGGAATAAGTATATTAGAGGGTCAGCCCAGGTTGGAAGGTTTGAAGACAAAGCCAGAGAGGCAAGATTACATTGGTTTGGACATGTGCTGAGGAGGGATGCAGAGTTTATTGGGGAAAAGATGCTAAGAATGAAGCTGCCAGGTAACAGGAAAAGAGGAAGGCCTAAGATAAGGTTTATGGATGTGGTGAGAGAGGACATGTAGGTGGTTGGTGTGACAGAGCAAGATGCAGAGGACAGGAATAAATGGAAACAGATGATGCACTGGGGCAACCCCTAATGGGAACAGCTGAAAGAAGAAGGAGAAATTCCTTCCCAAAGGCAGCCACCACATAAGCAACTAGTCTGGCAATGCTTTACCCTACTCAGTCACAACCAACCCCCCCCCCATATTATTTCCCCCACCAATTCCTTCCCTCACATTTGTAAGCTAACACAACCCCCCATGAATACATCTAACCATCTGCTAAAATGCCATCCCTCTGAAATGCACCAAAAGGTGCCACCCTTTTATAACAGAACACCAATGTATAACCCAAGAAAACTGAGTGACATGCAACTCTGGAAGCCCAAAAGTTGAACAGCCTTAATCCGCTGATTGCCCTTAACCTTCCCTTCAAAGCTCATTTCCCACGTGTAACCTTGCACTATAAGCAATCCCCAACTTTGCTTTACTTGGCCCCCCAACATATCTCCTCCTTGTCTACCCCTACACTACCCCAGCTGCACCAACACTAATATGCCTTAACAAAACTGAATAAATTCAGATAACCTGTGACCTTATTGTTTACCACTCCAGCAACAGGCATCCACCCCGCATAATCCCTTACCTTTCAGATCCACATCCTTAAGCCACTGAGTGTTGAACACTGTGCACTCCCCCATCTGTGACTTCATCATGCACCACTTTTGTGACCAGGGAGCCTCCACTGTAACCACCTGCATCACTGTCTGGGTTTGCTTCCTCTAGGTCATTGACCAGTACCCCTGCTGCACTTCTCACCTGCAAAAGAAAGGGAAAACTGTCAAACTTTAAATCAGTACACCTGCTGCACTTCTCACCTGCAAAAGAAAGGGAAAACTGTCAAACTTTAAAGCAAAACTGAGCACAAAGGTATAAAGGGTAGAACAAAAAACTCCAACCAAAGAGGAGTCTCAGATCCCAGCACTCTCTGGGTTTGCTTCCTCTAGGTCACTGACCAGTACCCCTGCTGCACTTCTCACCTGAAAAAGAAAGGGAAAACTGTCAAACTTTAAAGCAAAACTGTGCATGATGGTATCAAGGGGTAGAACAAAAAACTTCCGACCAAAGGGGAGTCCCAGGTCCCAGCAGCCACCGCCCCTCTGAAAAGTATTGTAATAAAGGTTTTAGACAATGAAGCTAGAGGAAACCTGGGCATGGGTACATAAAGTAGCCCTGAGCTAACTGCCCCTGCCGGACTCTTTTAACCCAGCCAATTCACCCCATGAAAGTCAAAATCCTGCCCCTTGTGTCTATACGTCCTCTATTTTACCCCTGCTACCAACCTACTTCTGACAAAATAAACCTGCCAGGTATTGCAGCTAGAATATGCAATGACCCCTTACAAATATGTCATAGTGTAACACCAGTATCCCACAAAGTCTGTCATGACTTGCTAACCTCAATCTTAAGTGAATAACCTCTACCACCCACACTGCTACAACACGAGCTCACAAAATATGGACATGCTACAAAACACCCTCTACCTCAAAGCACAGAACCATGAACTGAAACATGGACCTGTTACAAAACTCACCTTACTTCAAAGCCCAGAACCATACACCACTCCCTTTTCCCATCTTTAATACAGCAAAGCAAAAGCCCTAATACTAGACCACCGCCTATTAAACAGGAACATCAAGCCACAATGCAAAGAAATGTGACATACCCATGTTTGCATCAATCAATGGCACACTATCAGCCTCTGGTGGAACCAGCCAGTACCCAAAACCATTCTAGCCTGCAGCGTAAGGAAAGAAATGAACAACAACCCTGAGTTGAACTGATTATGTTCCTCTCCTTAACACACAATTCCTGACACTGAAAGTGTGACATGGTTAAGTGACTTCTGTCCTCAATAATAAGCCAGCCATCACTTTCTACACCCAGGGTCCGATTCCTACCTCAGGAGTAGGAGCTCAGATGGTTGTCATTATTCAGCAATTTTATCCTAGGAGTCACAATCTATCAAATCATAGAATAACTTGGCCTCCAAAATCATTGTGAACCAAGCCAAGTAAAATTGGGTCCAGATAATAAAAACACCTGCTGCCTTTGGTCACATCATATCTGTAAACTGATGAAGTCCTGTTCAACTATTAAAACCTGCTATTTCTCCCTCTTTCATATATGTGACATCACGGTTACCTGTCCCAACTGACTTTCATTGTCCTTTCATGCGTAGCAATATTTCTTTAAGGAACATTTAACAATCAGGAACACATGAATAGTGTCTGTGCAATTAACTCAATGCACGGAATATGAACAACCTCCACGTGAATAAGGTCATTTTCTAAAGCAGTCTAATTGTTATCTAGTGTAATTCCATCCCCATTTTTCCTTTTTTTTTTCCTTTTTTTTTTTTTGAGAGGTTGAACGAGACCAGCCTAATATTTAGTCCAGAGGTATGCCCTGTAGTACCCTGCTTCTGCAGCTGTACCACTAGACTGTGCATGCGCAATGACTGGCCAATATGTGGGCTGCCTCATAGCCCACGAAAACAGCCTTATCAGAAGGCTAGTCTGTCATATTTCTCCTGCCACCATGCCTCACTTTCTCCATTTCCTCTATGTTCTTCCAATCAAGTCATTATCATTTTTTTTTTTTTTTGTTTATTTTAGGAAGGAGACGAAGCCATCAACAATAGGGTTCCAAAAGCCCACAATGGGAACACTTTATATTGCTCTTACACTTAAAAATAAACAGAAAACAGATACTGCATCAGTATGAATGTGCCAAAGGGCGTAAATTCTGAAGCTCAATGACTGTCTCCGTTCTCTGACTCCAACCCTCAATGATCTGTCGACACTCAAAGATCTATCAAAAACCAGAACTGTATGAGAAATGCACCAAATGTGGGGCAAAATCCGATAAAGCATCATCATAGATACCTGTAATGCACTCCCTCCCAATATACGCCATAATTGGCCTAAAGTACATTTAAATGGCTTCCAAAATATATATGTAGTTCATAAATGCTTATTTAGGGCAACCATATTCACAAAACATAAAAACTTTATATTTCCGCTATGTACTGTGTTTTATAAATTGTCAACATACATGAAGTAAAATGATCGTATTTATATGAATTTAGCAACTGCATGCTTCACTCCCTCATTGTACGTAACTTCCCTCTCTTCCTCCCTTCCTTCTGCTTTTTGTATATATTTCATTGGGCAGACATTGCTCTAAAAACTAACAAAAGATGAGCATTGCATAATACCGTATTATGTATCTGGCATTTCCATTTGAGCAAAAATAGTTCATTATGATAATATGTCACAGCTTTGTTTTTTTTTTCTTCATAACATATGCAAAAAAAATGTCTTAATGTACATTCACAGACTGGCAGTCACTGGACCCCCCCCCCCAGGCTGCTCCTCCCCTCCAAGAGTAGAAGCCCATCAACACCAATGCCTAACAACCGGGCGACAAATGTCTATTCTACCCACAACCTGCAAAGAGCAGTAAAAGCAGCCAAGCCTCCCAAAACGGCAATCACTCGAGGGCATCCCACCCACCGAACTCTGCCTCTGCTAAACAAAATATGATGAGCGAAACCGACAAGAAACTCTGCCCGTAAAGAAGCCTGATGACAACCCAAAGCAACCAAAAGCCATAAAGCCTCTGAAAAGCCACAAAGCCCTCATAACCTCCAAAGTCAACAATCAATACTGGAGAACCACCACACCCTACCAACCCAACATAACCATCACAACCATTGGAAAGCACACTTCAAGCTGAGCACCATTACCACACACCTCTCTTAATCCATCCCACTCTCAAATCAACACTAATAACCCCACCACAGTGTCGCAATGATCCACAGACTACTGTGCTATACTCATGGAGCCCCCCCCAACCCAGGAAAGCCCACAAAAACAAATGTCATCACAGCAGCCAAAGGAACCCAGTTTATAAACCAGACTACCTGAATCAGTCTAAGCACCTGAAACATGGACCTGCTATAGTTTACAGAGTAAGCCTGAAACATGGACCTGCTATAGTTTACAGAGTAGGCCGATACTAACAAAAAAAAAAAAAAAAGGAGGAAACTACATAAATAATGAACTGAGACATGTGATAAAGCCCTCCTGCCACCAACCAGCACCTAGAGGCCTACCTTCTCTCCTAAGAATACATACAGATTGTCATGGGTATACCCTGCCTTAGCAAGTTCAAGCTAAAATGTGATTGCTTACCCAGCTACACTTGTCTAAACCCCTTAAGCCCCTCCCCACCCTTATCTCATTTCCTCTCAATCTTCCCTCCCTCCATTTAACCCTTTCACCTCCCCAACCCAACTAATTCCCACTAATATATCACCCTAACCCCTCTTGAAGATTTCCCAGGACAACTTGGTTTGTTACCAAACCTCATTTATTCTGTAATGATTTCTTAAACCTAAGTGTATATTTTCTACATGACTATTTACAGTTAACTGCACCCATGCTTTATAAAGAAAATGAGAATTTTATTTAATTTTCTGATGATACAGCTCTTTAAACAGATTACAGCTAAAATATGTATATGTGTGTGTGTGTGTGTGTGTGTGTGTGTGTGTGTGTGTGTGTGTGTGTGTGTGTGTGTGTGTGTGTGTATGTGTTTGAATATACATACATATAAACAGATAGATCTATGTACACATAGTTGCAGTAAAGTTGTTTTGAGGTTGCTTTAGGCAGACATTTGTTTCTTGTGTTTTTATGTCATGTTTACAAGTAGTCACAGTATGCTATAGTCATGCCTGCTTTTGCTGATTTGTAACTTGTAAAAGATTACCTTGATGGTTATAATTGTTTGATCATGGAGCCGGCATATAGAAGTGAGGGGGTTGTTGATGTGAAACTTTCACATGGGGGCAGAACCTTCATTGTACAAGTATGAGAAAATGATGTGTAGAGTTTGGTCTTTTGACTGCCTTCTTACATTCATGCAGATTGTTATTATATGCAAAGAATAAAAAAATGCTAATATAAAAATAGACAGTCAATGCAAAGGTTCTCTGTTCTTGCTGGTAGTGTATGCTGGCTGTATTGTGAAAGCTGCAGAAGTGCTCTGTTTCTTTTTGAAGTTACTATAATATAGATAATTGTGTGAATGGTTAGTACTTTGTGTATGTTTAAATGTTAGTAGTGCTTAGATAGTTGTTTGGTGGTTGTTGTGAATATCTGATTGTTTTGTTGTATAATGTACATGTTTGTTGTACTACTCTGTATAAAAATATTTCTCGCTTGTTTAATTTGTACTACTCTGCATAAAAATATTTTTCTTTTGCTTAACAATGTGGAGCTTTTCTCCCCGGGCCTCCGCTGTAAATGAACCTAGTCTATTCGGAATTTCCCAGTTAACAAATGTAAAATAAATAAATAAATAAAAAATAAATATTTAGTTGATTGTGATTCCATGTGTGTATGGGATAATCATTGTGTACTGTAGTCAATAAGTTCAGATCAACTTTTTAAAAGTCAACCATTGTTATATTAAGCTTTTAAGAATATATAAACATGCACATGATCTGAAACATGAACAATATTTTTATTACTGAATTTTCAGAATCTGATAAATTTCCAAAATGTAATAGTCTAAAAACAGTGTAACCAATCAATCAATTAATAAATAAATACTAGATTGCTTGATCAGTGGCTATTCATCTTTTTAACAGTAATCATTGAATGTTACACTTTAAGAACTACTTAAGGTTGTGTTCAGAATTCAGTTGCTTTAACTGCTCCCTAACCCCAATCTGTAATTATTCTGCATGGTGTCTTCTGGTATTAGCATACATTTTCATTTTAACTTTCCTTAGAATGCCATGTTTTCTTAGCGTGCCAATAATGACTGTTGTTTTCTACTTATAGGAAGGCATGTTAGTTTTAAAAAATTATTTTTACCATGGGTTGAGCTGGCAATATCCCAGGGAAAATTATGGTATATCTCAATATATTTCTTGGAAACACTTGAAAATAATATGTTCAGTCTTTTTTATTCTTAGTACTTTATTGTAGTCATGAATAATCATCTGTTTTATCAAATTTAGGTACCTCTCAGCTGCACTATTTTATCCTCCCCTGCTACTTTACTAACTCATTTTATGAACTGAAATGAACCATTCTACTTCAGAATAAGTAACTGAACTATGGACGCTGCTAACTTTGTTTAACAACTTGTATTATTTTGTTAATATATTAATACTTGCTATGCCTCACAGCAAGAGGTTCTCCCATTCATTCTCGGTTGGAGCACCTTCTGTGTGGAGTCTGCATGTCTTCCCTGCAGTCGAGTGGCATTCGAAAGACATGCGTGAATGGGCATGCCTTAGTTGAAGGTTGGGTATCGGGCTGGCGCCTCAGCACCACAAAAATCGACTGCCAATCATTAGCAGACAGGAGTTCTGCTGTGGCAACCCCTAACCAGGAAAAGCTGAAAGAAAAACAACAACAACATTAATACTTGCTATATTATATAACTTCCTATAAGTGATGCACTTAACTGTGAACTACTTTACACAGGCTCTACCCTGATAAACAAATCAATAAATAAATGAAATAACATTTTTTATAAAATATATTTTTATCCTGATAAGCGTACCTAAAATATAAATGAATATTTAGCTTAGACCATGCCAGTAATAAAAATTACATTGCCTTCTACCACTTATCCTATCTTCTTGGTGATCGGATATCACATAAAAGAGTAAGCTCTGATTTAAGCCATAGCCATGCAACACTACCAGAACTTAATGAATCCTTCACCATTTCCTAACATACCATGTCCTAAATATAATGAAGCAGCACCCTTCCCTCCCTCCAGCCACTCACCTGACCTTCATTTTGCATAATGCTTTTGATTTTGCCTTATAGTTGTGGTCTGTTCATTCTAAAAGTTGTATTTTTGCCTAATTGTTGTGGACCACAGTCACCAAAGAATGACAGATTTATGACTTTCAAGCTTCATTTCCTTCCAAAAATGTCAGCAAAACTTTTTGTTTTATCAACTATTTAGTCAGTTCCCTGAAAGTACTGTGTATTCCAACTAATTGTTGAGGACTGTAGTCATTAAATGACAATCATTTGAGTTTTAGACTTCATATCCCTCAGAAAATGCCAGCAAAACCTGCTATTTTGACAGCTTTCTAACAACAGTAATTATGTTATTCTAGGTACTTTCAGAGCAACATCTATCATTCTAACCTCTCAGCTGAACCTGCTTTTGTAGACTGTCCCTGATTTTGCCTTATAGTGCTGCTTTGTTCATTATAACATGTATGGTTTTCACCAAAATGTTCAGGTTTGCTATCATTAAATAATGGCAGACTATGGAGTTTCAAATTTTATATTTTTCATAAAATACATGCTGAACCTCCTATTCCAGCGACTTTATAAGAATATAAGAGAAATATCTGAAATCCATCCCTATTTTATGACATTTGTCCCCCATTAATTTTTGGTTTTGTTTCTGACTTTTAAGCAAAGGAGTTGAAAGCTATGCTTTAGCTGTTTTCAGACATGTGCCCTATATTATTTATGTATCTTCCTTTCCTGATTCTTCAGCTGAGAAGCTAGGAATTTCAGGTGCTAATAATGCATGCTAATGGTAATGCAAACCATTTTTCTTGGAGTTGATTCTTCATATAAGAAGTTGAAAGATATGATTGCTCAGTGCAACTTTTTCTACATTTTTTGTCCATAACTTTAAACCAGTTCATGATTGTTAATTACTCTATTTATGTATGTATGCATGTATTGCAACATTTCTGGTTTTATAACAAATCATTGAGGATTGCAGCCATTTAGGTCAATCATTCTCTATTCAGCATTCATACCATTCAAACAATGCAAAATAATACAAACGCAGTCATTTTAATACATTTTTAATTCTACAAATTGTGTGTCCCCATTATTTCCTTGGCTTTGTTCCTGATTTTTCAGTTAACAGGTTGAGAACCATGACTGCTCAACATAGTGTTGTGTACAGCTTTACCTCCATATATATGAACCACTCTTGATTTCTGACTTCCTTTTTTGATATGCACCACATAAAATTACTCATTAGTAAGTAATAAAAATGTTTTGACATTCCGGCACTAAAGCCTTCAAACCATGTATGCTGATGCAAACTTTGTTGCTCTGTTAAATGTTTAAGTATATCATAGCCATGTAGACCTGCCCATGAAGCTGAATATTTGTCCCTCATTAATCCTTTGGCCAAATAAACCTTTGATGCAGGGAATTTGTCCCTCATTAATTCTTTGGCTTTGCTCTTAAATCTTAAGCTAATATGTTAATTGCTATGGTTGCTGAACACAGTATCTTGCACAAGTATGTGTCTATATTTCTTTACTATTTCTCATTTCATCTCAGTTTTTTGTCTGATCTTTGTAAAGTTTGTTATTTTCTGGCAAATCAGAAACAGTAAGGGAGAAATGGCTGAGGAAGTCCCAACTGTGTACCCATTCCAGAGTGCCTCAATCATGTCCATTGCCAGATGGTGCTGTAGTGGAGGACACTGACGTTGAGGGGGTAGGTGCCTGTGTTGACATGGTGGTCAGTACCAACTGGGTGAAATTGCCTTTTACATGCTGAAGTAATTTTTTGACTGGATGAATTTTCCTGTCCACTACCTCTACTAGTAAGTCCTCAACCAAATTCCTAAGCCCCATTCTATGAGACCTGCCAGATTGCCACATACTGGAGTACCTACAGGACCAACTCTTCCACTCCAATCTTGCTACCACATTTCTGGACAGGCAGACAGAAATCTCTTCCTAGCCTGGGAGGTATGTGCCTGGCCTGATCTTGAGGGATTTGCACCAGTATAAAAGAAAAAAAAAAGAAAATAGGTAAGAAGCAAAACAACAGAGGAGAAAGAAACACTAGCAAAATAAGGGGAAAAAATATAAAAAGGGGGAGGAGAGACAAAACAGAAAAAAACACAATAAATCTGCACAATACTCTTTTAATGCAAAGTAGCAACACAATAAATCACTCGAAAAAATATCTTTATTGAAGTAAACTTGTGCATGGGTAGTGCTTATGCTTACAACTGAGGGTAGTGATTGGGGAGGTGCTTATGTAACAGGGAAGAATATGTAAGAGACCTGCTTATGCAGACTTGTGATGAACTGAAATGGCAAGGGCTTTTGTCTTTTGAAAAGACTGTGTCTTTCAATCATGTACTTTTCAAACAGATTTTACAGTACCCAGACAACAAACAGAAAATAATTAATTATTGCATTAAATGATGGTTGCAAATGAAAGAATAACACATTTATCTTGATCGGCTTCTGTCGTCATTTACATTTCTGACAGATGTGAAGCACTGTCTTCAGGAGTACCACTTAAATCAATTTTAAAAGCATTGCTTTATTACTGCTTATGCTACCCTGAATTCTGTATAATAATTTCTACTGTGCGCAGTTAAGTAATGAATACCTTTTGGACACCTATTACACTTACAGGAAGCCTCAAGCAGATGTTACAGTCATATCCTCTATTGTTCACTATTATACTGTATCTCTTCATCACCTATACATAGAAGAAAAAAGGACAATCTTGTTATCTGTATTTGAATATATTCCACATATATGCATGTCTTATATTCTCTGTGAGCATTTCTTGTTTATCTTTTTCTTCTGATTTTAACTGTTGTATGAATATGTGTATATTATTAAAATACAGTACTTAAATATTGTATTGAATTGTGTAAGATGGTAAAGAAATATGAGTCTGTTGATTTATTAAACACGTGGCAGTCTGTGAATAAGGTGAACTGCAAAGTCTGAAATGTATCTATTCAAGGAAGTATGAATTTCCTTTTCTGCAGAACTCTGAGGTAAACTAAGTAACAATGAAGTAAAACAGCATGTTCTCTGAAGACATTTGTGCTGCTCATTCCTCCAGCAAAGTAACCTCCCCCGCCTCAACAGGCATTCTAACTAGGGTGTGGTGAGTGTCGTTTCAGCCATGTTGTATGTGCACATAGAAATTCTTATGAACAAGCAATTAAGTTAAGCAATTGTGCTTACATGTATTTAGTTATCTCTCACAAAACTGTCCATGTAATATTTATAAAAAGTCTTTCAGCTTTTTCACTTCAATTCTACAATATTCTTTACATTTGTAACTGCAATGTTTATGTCATAACTATATTATATGCAGTCAGCATTACTGATATTTGAATATTTCTAATAGATTTGCAAAGCTATCTATACAGATTACTGTTTTCATACTCTTTGCTGACATTTCCATTTATTACTGTAACCTGTTGACATATAATACTAATTTTTCTCTTTCCAGAAAATATGGATGTCTTACTACAGAAATGCTAGTGTGTATTTATACATTTCAGAATGTCATCTCAAGACAAGTACATATCTTCAGGTAAAGTTGAAGTACATATACTTATGCATTTTTTAACCCAGTTTTCTATTATATATATATAGATATATATATATATATATATATATATATATATATATATATATACATTTATATACACACACACACACACACACACACACACACACACACACACACATGTGTGTGTGTGTGTGTGTGTGTGTGTGTGTGTGTGTCTGTGTGTGTGTGTGTGTGTGTGTGTGTGTGTGTGTGTGTGTGTGTGTACAGCTATATATGGATTAAAACATTTACATACTACAGAACTCTGTCCTTCTCACCATAACCTGGTCAACCCCCTAAGCTAGCACTACGCTTCTGCAAATAATTATACCTGTGACAGCACTGCTGCTGTAGTGGGTTATACTTATTAGGATTGACAGATGGTCACCCATCTCAGTTTTCTTCCACATACTGTGATTTGTGCAAGCCTGGATCTTCTCCAGGTATCAGGCATGCAAAAAGTAAAACATTTTTAAGGTCTCTTTTTCAGACCATCTAGGATTGTGGCCTCTTGCCTTCGCACGTGCTGCCATCATTCAAAGAGCCAGAACCAGAATGAGGAAAGTATGGTGAGGTCTGTGTTAGGTATGGTTAGAACCACTCTCTGATGGGTGTGACATCACCTTGACCAAACCCTTTTTTATTAGCGTGTTCATTAGACCTGGAATGATGACATTTGCAGCTTCTGTTTAATCAAAACTGCTTTGTCACACACTATTTTTTTCTTAAAGGAAACATTTACCTGACATTTCCATTACTAATGAATTATTTCTAAGTTTATATATAATAGTAAGTGTTCACAGTAATATTTCTTGATAAAATTTACATTTTTGTTTGTCTAACTGCAAAATCAGAAGGTGTCATGCAGTGAAGTGGACCTATTATTCCCCCTCCTTTTTTTTTGTTATAATGATAGTCGAGAAAGAAATGTCAATAGTAACGTGAAACATTATTTATAAGACATTTTGTAATGTATCACTTGTTAGGGTATGACATACATTGTTGGATGGGTAGTGAATAATCTTCAAACTGCTTTCAAACTTACATTCAGATGACACCATTTTGAATGTTGCAAGTATATTCTTATGGGTCTATATTACATCGTCACACTCTAGGTCAAGGTCATGGTCATGCAGCAGTGTCAGGTCACGGAGAGCAGGATCACCTTCCTACTCCAGATCCCACCATCAGACTAACTCACCTTCTAATTGCAATGTAGCCCACCCTCTGGATCAGTTTCACCATCACCAGGCCTATCAATAGGAGATATGTATGACTCATTTGATCTGGAGCTACTGTGACTTACACTCACTGATAAATATGTCTGTGGAGATGAAATAAGGTTTTGTAGGGGGTAGAAGGTGCATATATGTGAAGTTATTCCCTTTCCAGCTATTACTTCCTTCATACTTTAAAACTGCAATTATTTAAATTTCTGTTTAATTGCAGTTGGATTGTGGAGGAGGGAAGTTTATGTACATCTCTTAAGTAGATAAGTGAACAGTGGGCCACAAACCAGTGATGGAGGCATTGCTGTTCCATATGCTTACAGTTACATAAGAAATCACGGTAGCAATGAGCAAACATTTCCAGGTCCACTACATCATACAGAAATGACATATTAAAATAATCATCCTGTCATATACACTTAACAGCTGCCAGTACACTTTCATCACTGCACAACTGAAAACAGTTTCTGAAGTCATAATTATTTTGAATGACAGTAAGAAGGAAATCTGATGTGCAGTGCATCATAATTCTTTGCACAGAAATGGCAAATGAAACTTTAAAATTTTCACTGTTGCCAGTACAGCTTTTTGTTGCATAGTAAATAAATAATTAAACCAGAAAGTTTTTAAATAAAGCGTGTGCAACTGTTGACTTATTTACTGATTTGCTGCCTTTCAGCATCACTGAACAGGAAGCATTAAGCACTCAGGCAAACAGCTAGTAATAAAAAAAAAACTTCTTTAAGATGAGAGAGAATGTCAGATGAACAGTGACATAAACCAGGCACCACACAGCACAGCCTGCAGGTTATTACTGCATGCATCAAGTATGCTGTATGTATTTTTTACCTAAAAAGGAAGCACTAGCTTGAATATCCTGGTCCACAGTTCTGGATAAGACTCTTCCTGTTAACCTGTGCAGCCACATGCTGTGCATGAGCCTGCCACACAGGGTCACTTACTACTGCTGTCAGCTGGTCTTTAGTCAAAGTGGGACTGGAACTGGGAGCTCCAGTGGAGCATGAATCACATCACCACCAGACAGGCACATGACTAAATTATGCAGAATGCAACAGACAGTAAACATCCTACATGCAGTGGCTGGGTCATGCTGAAGGACACCCCCAGACTCATCTAGACACCTGAAACAGCTCTTCAGGGGGCCAAATACCCTCTCAACTCAATGCAGGTCTGAGACAGGGATGTCTTATATTTCTCCTCTGCAGCTCCAGATGGATTTCTCACCAGAGTCATGAGCCTTGGCTTCAGAAGATATATAAGACAGAGAATGGGGAGGAGAGACAAAATAATAAAATACAGATTAATATACAACAATTATCATGAATAACTACTTACTCCAAAAAAAAAAACATTTTCAGCTTACCAACAAGATGACAAATGTTCATCCTGCCATGCAGGAAGAGGCAATAAAGTGAGCTAGTGTATCAGATATGGGAATCATATGCACTGCTGGGATGCTGGGTAGAGATGTTGGGGATACCCACTTATACAGTGCATGCCACCTGGCAACTGATGGAATGGAAGCCCTTCCTATTACAGTACCAACCACCCTGTGGAGCAGGAGGGGCCATAATTGTGACATGAGTGGAATCTGTCACACTGAGTACCTCAGGGAAATGTACCATTCCATAAAAGGAACCAATAGTTTGAGCTTGGGCCTGAGGTAACACTGGGAAATGGATATAATGATCTGCATGTTCCAGGAGTATATCCAGGATCTCCTTCAGTATTCTGGAGGCAGAAGCCTGTGAGATCCCCAGTGTGTCCCCAGACTGTTTCTGGAAGGCTCCTGTTATAAGTATAGTGAGGGATATACACACATTAGTGTCTACAAGATTCACACATTCCTCCAGTGCCCATATGAAGGTCAAACATGACCCTATAGGTTAAATATCAATAACTTTCAGTTCCTAAGATCCCTATCATTGTCCTGTCCACTCTAAACCTATAAAGGATTTCTTGATTATCAAAGTTATAACAAGTAATCCCTTGCTTATATTTTTTCCTTCCTGGTGAGCTAGCATTGCTGGTTGAAAGCGGTTTTGGCTCAGCCAAGACAAGCTGTTCTGACTTAAAAATAACAGAGCTTGCTGCAAGAAATAGCATTTTCACCAACTGCAACTCTGATAGATTTGGCGATGCTTCCCTTTTTATAGTGCATCTGTGACAAGCACTGGAAAGTACGAAAAACTGATTACGGATTGCAAATGGTTTTAAATAGTCTTAATTAGCATATGAACATTCACGTCATTTCTTATTTCCATAGCATTATCTGTTTATTTGCATAACTACATTCAAGAATACCATATATTGGTGTAAATGGCCTCTATGAATCATGCCTCAGCTGTTCCTGTTATCACTTACCCCCAAATTCCTTAACATATTTGCATAAATGACTATGAATACCAGCCATGACGTAAATACATATCTGTATATTTTACATAAATATCTCAGGCAGTGTATACATAGCACCGTAGTGGAACAGATACTCATAGGACTAATCAGCACACAGATCAGGAATGACTGCTGTCCAAAAGTGTAATGGTCAATAAGTGAGAAAGCATGATACCCTTTTATGCCAACTTATGAAAATGTGACATCTCAACGTTTCTGGTAGTCCCATATGGATGGAGTATATATGCTGCTTCATGGTAAAAAATGCATTCATAATACAGCAATAGTTCATAGGATCATAGGAGGTTACTAGGCTATTGGCCCTGATGCCCTTATAAGCCTATCCAAGAGTTTAGCCCATGTTCAGACAAATCAGCACCCAATGCCCCTGTCCAGCAGGGACATGGGTGGAATCCCAGGGGTATATTTTCTGTTTCCCATCCAGTTATCCAGGTTGTGCTTAACAAGGGATAAAGAGGTACTCTGATGTGGAGAGGGAGTTTATTTCATAGATGGGAGAGTGCCTGGGACACAAATCTGTCCCATCAACAAGTCTTGTTGATGTCATAGACCAGGTTAAGGCCGCATGTGCAGGTACCTTTAGTGCAACTTGACTTGTGGATATGTCACTGAAATCTGTTGCTTACTTAATGCCAGTTTGCAGATATTTATATTTGTTCATTAATCAAGTATACATATATTCTTAAATATCATATTTCTGGAAATAGCCCAGCCATTGTCCACTTTGATACACTGATGAACAACATTTCATATATCTAGTCAGCAATGACTAGTTAGATCAGGAACAACTCCTGAGACAAATGAGATACTCAGTACTTAAGAAAATGGGGTCTACTACAAGTGCCCATGTGCTAGTGGCTTGCGACACACTTGTTTACTAAATAAGTAAGTGCTCTATCTCTCATTAGCCTGATCTTCAATAACTACTTAGCCCTGTCAACACTGGAGCAGATGAAACCTTATAGCCCCATGAGAACCCTAACTCTAACCCTAACATTTCCACTTAGCTCCTAACACAAGTCTCCACTCCCTTCTTATAAACTACACACCCCTTCCCTTACCCTAAAGTCCCCAGTTGCTCCTTAAACCCAAAACACCAACTCACCTCCCTAAACCTAAAACTCCTTTCACATTCCCTAACCCTAAAACTCCCCTCTCACTCCCTAACCCTAAAACTCCCCTCCCATTCCCTAACCCTAAATCTTCTTTCCCATTCCCTAACTGTAAAACTCCCCTCCCATTCCCTAACTGTAAAACTCCCCTCCCATTCTCTAACTCTAAAACTTTCCTTGCATTCCCTAACCCTAAAACTCCCTCCTGCTCCTAAACCTAAATCTCTTTCCAAGTCACTGCCCTACTTTACATTCTGATTCCCAGTCCCACCCCTATGCATACCTCACTCAAACTCAAATAATCTGTAGGGTGCAGCAGCTATTTGCCTAAACTCATGTTCAAGTTCAAGGATTAGCAGCAGCCTACATTAGTTACAATACACTTGAGTTGTTGGCTTCAGGAACAGTGTTTTTTGATCACACAGGGATCAAGCACTTGTAGTAGAACTGAGAAAATGTGATTTATTTTCATTAATGATTATGAATACATGGCACATGCTGAATAGTTATATTAATAAAATATTATTAATGTATGCTATATCTTAACAATATTATTAATAACTTTAACCAGAAGATGATTATACTTTACTCCATGATATCAAAAGAAAGCATATACAATGCGGGAAAGCACTGATAATTAATGTCTAACTAATACTGTTCTGTAGATATTTGCATTTAATAATAGACACATATTAATACAAATCATAATTAAATGGGTTGACACCTAAAAATGGGCTTGAAGCAAACTGAAGACCACATTTGCAACAGAGAAAAGTAAAACTGAGAGTTTGATCTATCTATTATTGTTAGAGAGATATCAACAATTGATAGTATAATTACAATAAAATATGCATTATCTCATTAATTGTTCAGTATATAAGGTTGACATATGCATATCACTATTATAATAAGTAGTGCATGCTGAACAATATTTGAATTTAAACTTTCATTGTAACTTTTACATTCCTTGAGTTACATATTTTTGCAGGTAGGACTGCATCCATGGGAATTTCCTGAACAATTAAATGTCTAGGCAGGAACTCGTTAGGTGTAAGGAGGTATGAAATTCCAATGAGGTTGGGTTTCAATGAGCTAACTTGTACTAAATTCTACTTGGCAAAGTGTACTAGCAAGTCAAACTGTTGTGTACCATTACCTCACTACATCTCTGTATACTTCAGAACCAATTTTCCCTAAGCAGACCTCTGTTCTTATAGAATCCTGCTGCATCTAATGGGTTAGGATTAAAGTCATTGCATGTAGTTCTGACAGTATGTTTAAATTTGTTCCCTTGAGTATGAATATTCCAATAAGTGACACTGTCAAATTATGCTGAGAGTTTGCATGCTTCACAAAACTCTACCGTATGCAACTTTAATATAGTTTACTATTTTTTAAACCAACTTTTTATTAATTTTAAAACAAAGATTATACAACATTAAACATAAATTTAAAAAAATAACTATTTACAGATGTCCACAACAAAATCAAACACAGAAAAACTAAATCATTAAAATGTATCAAGTAAATCACTTAATTTTGACCAAAATCTAAAATGGTGAGTAATATTCGAAGTTCTCATTTTGGCAGTTGACAATTCTTTTTTGCAGACATTTTTTGCAAAATTAATGAATACAGTTTGCTATTTGTAATACAGATTGTTTCCACTTGGGTTTCAAGAGGGGCTTCTGGTACTAATACTTCTGGAGCTCCATGTGATGGAGTGAAGCTCAAATCCTTCTGTCATGTATTCTTTACTCTTATTATTTTTCACATGGTGCTTCAGTGTCACATCACCAGTGTTTTTATTCAATTCTCTGTGAAAGAATCCTTGAAAGAGTAGACTACAGTCTGAAATCTCATATTTCTATTATATTGTATTTTTGAATGAGGTATATATTTTAAATAATTCCAGATTATTCTTTGTGACTTATGTTCAGTAACTTGATTAAAAGTATCAGCATATAAGTGCAGACAATTTTTTAAAATTCTAAATCATCAAAGATTTATTTTTGCTTGAGAGCATTTGTTCTCATTTTCTGCAAATTGTATACTTGTATAAGCCAGCAGTTTATAGTGATTATTTTGTTTTATATTAATACTGCTCTTAGATCTTTGACACCTTTATTAATTATTAATTAAATATTTTTATGCATAAAAAAATCCATTCATTTATTAGATATTAGACAGCCTTTTAGTTTCTTCAGTGCTTGATTTTTGGACTCATTTCATGTGCACAATAATCGCGTCTCATAAAGGATTCTTAATAGCAAAGTTATTGTTGCTCATTAAGACAATAGTTCATTACCCACAGAAGAGTTCTAATTGCAGATAAATCATGAGGTACTGTAAATCTTTGTGCAATTTTTCCATTTTAGAATACTTTGGATGGAGAATATGAAACAATAATATTGTAACATGATGTTATTGATTTACCTTTTTCTTAAACTGGAGTTACACCTCTTTTTTCCCTTCTCTCTAACTGCTATAATAAGAATCTAAAGATATAAGAAATACAATGTCATCACTACAGTTTAATGCTCTGGGTAGCTCATGTAATTTCTGATGCATTCTGTTTAAGAACAGTTCTCGAATGACCTTATTCAAAAGATAAGCTAGTGACATATTTTTTATACCTTTATGCATTATGAACAGAATTCTGTTCTTTCTATTTCCTTATAGTGCTAGATATAGCATGATTTGAGATACAACAAAAAAGTGTTCACTCATTATGATGTCCATCCAGCACAGAGGATGTGGGGCTATATGTCTTTCTATGACTATTACATTTTCTGCCAAATATCTTTGCTAGTTTTTACTTAGGTTGGGTTCTTTGGTTTTGGAGGTGCTACTAGTGGTAATAACGAAGGTGGTTAGCGATGACACCTTTGCTATTGCAGCTGATTCTCTGTTTTAGTTCATTTTCCACAAACTATTGTTATGTGTATTATTGCTGGCTATATGGAGTTTTACTCTGAAACATTGACACTAATAATTGTTCTATACATTGGAATTCATCTGTAATATATCAGTATATTCCTGTTGTAAGTGGCAAAACACTTTTTATGGCTTGGAGATACATTTTAGAGAATGTCTAACTTTTATCATTTTCAGACATGCTGCAGTATAATGAATGAGAAATTATTTTTCAGTCCCCTTTAGTTTTCTGAAGTAGCCTGATTATGTAGTATTAAATAATTATTTTGTTTATGGTTGCAAAAATGTAGTACTGAATAATTATTATGTTTATGGTCACAAAAATATTTTCATGTATTATATTCACTGCTGTACCAGAATCATTTAATAAAAATGTTTTAAGTGTTGGCAATAATCTCTGAATACGCCTCAATCCATGGAATGCAAAACTGTTACTTCATAAATTGTTATATTTGTCACTATCTGATCAATGTTTGTGACAGTTATCTTCAATATTCCACTTAGTCTACATCTTAGTTATTTTATCTGAATGATTTTCTATTATATTTTTCTGTAAAACTTGTTTTGGATTTGTATAATTTTCAAATTTTCTGAAAATGTTAAAATTTTCTTGAAAAAGCATTACTTTCAATGAGCAGGGCAGTCTAGTTTGGGGGAATATTTACATTTTACAATTCTTGCACATTGAATTATTTATTTTTGTATACTTTGGACTCATTGCTTTGCTTCTGGTGTTTTAAACTTTTTCTGAAGTTCTGAATGTATTATAGTAGATAATGACTACATTTTCTTTTGTATTACATTTCAATGCTTGCATGTCAGATATTTCCAATGTTCTGTCATTTTCCAATAGATCTTCAAGAGACAGAGTAGGTCTCTTAAAGCTTTCCCACTTAACTTATTGTATAACAAACTATAACAGTCCTGTTTAATTTCACCACCAGTATCAATAAAATTATAGTTTCTTTTTATCTTTTTGATTCTTATATGAAGTAAGTCAGGATAATGTTGTTTCTGTGATTTCTTGAATACATAATTCTTATGTTGTTGTGATTATCTTAAGTTAAAATATTTATTTGGATTTGTTTTGCATTTTAGTATTTATACATTTCTCTTGTGAATATGTAATATACATCACACAAAATTTCCTCATCTAAAAGTAACACAGCCTTTTGTCTTATATCATCTGAAATGTCTACTGCTGTTATATAGATTTTAAGTTCTTTAAACCCATTCATGCAATTTTGACCTTTTATTTATGTCTGTTTCAAACATTCAGTGCTGACTGTTATATTGTCATTGTGTATTTCTTGACCATATTGCTTTTATAATCTTCATATTTTTGTCAAAACATAGTCCTTCTGGCTGATATATGGCTGATATATGGTCATTGGATATTTCAGTATATCATTTTATCACATTTATTAATAAACTTCTGTTCTTTGTACTTACGTTCTGTTAGACTGCACTATGCTTCTTCACTGAGTGTTGGGCTTTATTTTATCACTTGACTGATTCTTTATATCTTCTTCCCTAGATATTTCATTGCACTGTGCGCAAACAGCATTAAAAATAAGTACAATTTAAGAATTGTGTCTGAAATAATAACAGTGACACATCGTGAACAATTGTTAACTTTTCTGAAGTTCCCTTTATGGAGTCTTGATGAACAATTCTGATAGCAAAATAATAACTGATAAAATAAAAATAATAAAAGTTTGGCATAATATGTAAAAAAACTGTATAGGTGTATAACTAAAGAAAGGTTTATTTTTAGGTGTCCCACAAATTGTAACACAATTCAGGTAGTATATCTAGCAATGTGTACATTATGTACAGCATTTTATGTGGGGAAGACCACTAGGAAATTAAGAGAACGTATAATAGAACATAAATCGGAGATTAGAAGGAAAGTGGTAACAAATGCATTGAGTAAACATATTATTGAAAATAGTGATATACATAAGTTTAAATTTAGGGGCATAGGTACAGTACGTATAGGTAGTAGAGGAGGTGATATGAATAATACATTAGAATTGAAGGAATATGAATGGATTGTTAGACTCCAAGCAGATGTTAAACCTGGCTTAAATAATGTGGTTAGTTTAAAACCAATATTGGTAAAAAGGCAAAGAGAAAATGTTTAGTTTATTATATGTTTAGTTGTTTTATTATTATTGTCATTTTATAGATATATTATGTTTAGACTGTAGAGGTTTCTAATATAGTAAGCACATATGTTTTTAGTGATTTTAAGAGTGAATGTCCTTTTAAATGTATGTTATTTTTTGAATGAGTTCATTTTAATAATCAATTGATGTTCCATGATGTTAGGCTGGCTGAAACATGTGACTTAAAATAGTTCCCTATTTAAATAATGAAAAAATGTATATGATTTTATGTACTGATGAAGGGTGGTTAAACTGAAAGCTTTGCATTAAACTTTGGTGTGATTGTTAGCAATTGGACTATCTGAATTATTTTGTGCAGTACAGCCTATAATTTTAATAGCTGGAGTTGGTTAGTACTGTGTGCGTCAAGAATAAAGGGAGATTTCAGCCAGCATCATGAGTTTGTCTAATACTCCATGTACTGTGGTAAGAGAACTGAATAGTTCTGTGAAGAGACTGTTGCAAATGCAGAATAATCCATTACTACAATTGGCACTTGATGCGCCTCCGTTGTTGGCAACCGCTGACCAGACGATGGAGGATTTTAAGAAAATGTTGAATACTTTAAAGAAAAAAGTTCAGATGTACAAACAACTCCAATGGCAGCGGTTAAGCTTTCAGGTTTATTTGGAGTTAGGTGTAGTACCACGAGGGTTAAGAATACTAAAAATGCCCTCGTATGTGAATACGTACACAGACCTTCTTGTGCAATGGCAGCAGCTTAACCTGAAGTTGAGTGCAGACTATATGAGACTCATGAATACTTTTTTTGAACCCATAGAGAAGAAACTAATGGAAGAGATTGGAAAATGACATTTTGAATATGCCATGCTATGTAAGTCTTAGTGCAATGTATCAAGCAGTACTAGATCGTTTACAGTCACTAGACACTAAATTGGAAATTAAAAAGAAACATAAAATACAACGTGATGTAAATGACTTTAAGAATGGTCATATCTTCTCGTGGCCGAGAAATGAAAACCAGAGTTGGTTTTCTAAAAACAGTATTATGGTCTCTAAAGAGAAAGGGAAAGTTTTAAATTCCTTGGATCAGGTGGATATTTTTGAGACAGTGCAGACAATTGAGGAATCATTGTCTAATCAGAAAGAACGTATGCAAATCTGTAAGCACAATGCATCCAATCGATGATCGGATTCACCGTTAAAAGGCAGAGCAGATGGCGGGGAGATTCCCTTAGAAGATCAAAGGAACAGCTCAGTCAATAAGGCAGCTTGCTCTAGGGTGAATGAACAGTCCATTACTCAATATTCGTCTGACATCAAAGATAAACGTAAACAAGGTGAAATTTTTTCTTTTTCACCTTTTCAGTTAAGACAGCCGGAAAGGATAACTATACAACAAAATCATCACCGATGGGTCGCTCGCAACAATGGCAGATGCAGCAAACAACGGCAGGGGTAAAGAGGAAGAGCAACAGCCCTGCGACTGACAGCAAAGCGGTTTGCCATTGATAAAAATAATAAAAGGTACTGTTACTCTCTCAACATTAACAATGACAGCTGCTCAATTAGAACTTTTAAATAAAGGTTTGAAGTTTATACCTAATGCTACTGACAGTATAGTACAAGCAATTACAGATGTAAAATTATTTGTGAGAAGTGTAACTTTGAAATTGATTTTTAAGGAGGCGGGTGTATGGACACCAGTTTGTAAAAAACGTAGTACATTTACATCACAAATTTGTCCCGCTTTGATTGCTTTTATGAATGTTGTTGAAAAAGAACTGAGATTGCTTTATTTAAAAAGAAATAGAAAGAAAATGTTTAATCTTTCTTATGTTGAGTATGAAGCATTAAACATGTTAGAAAAAGATGACAGATTAATAATTAAGCAAGCGGACAAAGGAGGCGCAGTTGCAGTAATGGATAGAGAGACGTACATTGAAAGTTTTAAATGTATTCTGAAGGATACTATGACTTTTAAAGAAATAAGTTATAATGAAGTTAAAAAATGTATTGTAGATGTTAATATGATAGTATATGACTTACAATTGAATGAAGACATAACAATTGATTTATTCAATTACCTCTCTGTACCATATCCCAGAATACCACAAATTTATGGGATTCCAAAAATACATAAATGTATAGAAAATCCACCCCTGAGGCCTATTGTCTTGGGAGGTGAATGGATAACAGAACCAATTTCAAAGTATTTGCAAATGCAATTGGGAAAATATTTAAGTAAATGCTCTAGTATACTGAAAGATACTAACAGCTTTTTATCTGAATTATATAAATGGCATCTTGAAAATGTTGGGAAAAGTTATATCTTTGTAACACTGGATATTACTTCGCTCTTTACAGTAATCCCAAATGAATATGGAGTGGATGCTATACGTAGTTTCCTTACTAATGAAATTCATATGCAAGCTAGAGAAATAGAAAATATATGTACACTATTAGAAATAGTATTAATGACGAATGTCTTTATTTTTGATAAAACACCATATTTACAGTTAATTGGGGTGGCAATGGGCACCCCAGTAGCAAATGCATCTGCTAATTTAGTGTTATATCATTGGGAAAAACAGTTTATATTTAGTGAAGGAAATGATTTAAATGCTAAGGTTAAATTTTATAGAAGGTTTGTGGATGATTGTTTTTCAATATGGGATGGTAATAAGGAAGAGTTAGAGAATTATGTTACTTATTTAAACAACTCCACAGACTTCTTGAAGTTTAAAATGTTAGCTTCAAAAGAAAGCAAAGTTTTTTTGGATATTCAATTATATAAGAAAGAAGGGAGGATAGAATCTACAATATATAAAAAGCTAGTAAATGCTTGTAGATATATTAATAGGAATAGTATGCATGCACCACATACTTTCAAAGGAATACTAAAGGCACAATTAATAAGGGCTAGTAAGCTTAATACTGAAGAGGTTAATTGTATAGCTCAAGCAAAAGAAATGATGCAAGAATTCAAAGGGAATGGTTACTCTGAATATATTGTAGACAGTATATATAAGGAAGTCATAGAAGGTAGAACGGATAAGTATAGGCCGATTTTTGGTAGAGATGTAATACAACAACCACAGAATCTAGGTAGAAGAGATAAAGTGGTGAGATATGTCACCACATTTAATGTTAATACTAGGGATGTATGTAAAATAATAGAAAAAAATTGGCTTATACTAATGGCTATCCCAGAGATTAAAAATATAATAGGAGAAAAACCACAATTCTCATATAGGAATTCGGAAACATTAAAACAGAAATTATGCTACAAAGATTTTAGAGAAGAAAGAGAAATATCTCAACATAAAATGGGAACAATAAAATGTCATAACTGCAGCTGTTGCAATGATATATATGATGAAACAGATAATTTTGAGCATCCTGTAACTAAAGAAAGGTTTATTTTTAGGTGTCCCACAAATTGTAACAGAATTCAAGTAGTATATCTAGCAATGTGTACATTATGTACAGCATTTTATGTGGGGAAGACCACTTTGAAATTAAGAGAACGTATAAGAAAACATAAATCGGAGATTAGAAGGAAAGTGGTAACAAATGCATTGAGTAAACATATTATTGAAAATAGTGGTATATATATAAGTTTAAACTTAGGGGCATAGGTACAGTACATATGGGTAGTAGAGGAGGTGATATGAATAATACATTAGAATTGAAGGAATATGAATGGATTGTTAGACTCCAAGCAGATGTTAAACCTGACTTAAACAATGTGGTTAGTTTAAAACCAATATTGGTAAAAAGGCAAAGAGAAAATGTTTAGTTTATTATATGTTTAGTTGTTTTATTATTATTGTCATTTTATAGATATATTATGTTTAGACTGTAGAGGTTTCTAATATAGTAAGCACATATGTTTTTAGTGATTTTAAGAGTGAAGGTCCTTTTAAATGTATGTTATGTTTTGAATGAGTTCATTTTAATAATTAATTGTTGTTTCATGATGTTAGGCTGGCTGAAACATGTGACAAAATAGTTCCCTATTTAAACAATGAAAAAATTTATATGATTTTATGTACTGATGAAGGGTGGTTAACCCGAAAGCTTTGCATTAATCTTTGGCGTGATTGTTAGCAGTTGGACTATCTGAATTATTTTGCACAGTACAGCCTATAATTTTAATAGGTGTATAGAACAACAGCAACACACCATCTTCATTGGGGGCATGTTAAAATGCTTTCTGTCATCAGAAATGATTTATCGTCTTTGTCAAATAATGTATTCTATCATTTAGCAAGTATATTTTTTGTCCTCGTTGTCGAATAATGTCACTACATTACTCATTAGATTTCTTTTTTCTCGTCCTTGTCAAAAAAGTGACATGCTTAAATATCACTTTGAAGACAGCAGAGTTAGCAGGCAAAACTGCATACAATGTTAGATGGGGTATATACATTTATTAGTGCAGTCATCATCATTAAACAAACACTTTTTATAGACTGTGTTTACATATGTCATTTCCATTCATATTTACTTAGATAAATGGGAAAAATTGAATGCAATTTATTTACTACTACACATTTTCTGAACTCCATCGCTGTCTAAAATTAAAGGCAAAATCATCCAAAATTCTAAGGAGGGTGTTACCCAGTGTATTCTATGAAAATAAGAACTGACCAATCACAGCTTGCATTATCAATACAACACATCAGCCACAAAGTGTTCTTCACAGACCTCATATAGAATAATGAGATTTAATTTCAGTGGTTACAATGACATATCTTCTTGCCTTATACAAAGATTAAGCTTCCAGCCTTCAGTCAAGCCTATGCTGAAACAGCTGTGAGTCTTTATTCAACATCAGGTCATCTTTAAGATACTGTCACTGCAGAGCTGATCTTTAATCTTGAGTGTTCCTGGGTCTTATCTGTATATTGACAATCCTAGCCTCATAACACATGTATTTCAGCTTGCCTATTTTCCATTAACAGTCCAGACAATGTTACACAATGAAAGTGTAGACCTACTTCTCTGATGCATTCCTGCTCCCAATACTTAATATATAATTGATCCTCATATAGTCTAGCCACAATTATATGCACTTTCATTATATCCTCTTTCTGCCTTGCTGTTTATTCCTTGGTATCTCAGACAATAAGCAAACCCTTCATACATTGCAGTTTATACCTTGGAATTTTCAGCAGTTATATCATAACTGTTACCTTCCGTCCTGTAAAAAAACTGCGGATGCAGATCTATCCATCCACAACCCATTTTCCCATTTTTGCACATGGGGTCAGGGTGTCACATCAAGAGTGGCAATCACTGGAGCCAAGGTTCACATCACCAGGTAGCTAGCCCTGTCCTGGTAGTTGCTTCACATCACAAACTTGCATGCACACATACACCTATGGCCAGTTTAAAGTGTCCAATTCACCTACAGCATGTCTTTGGAATGTGGGAGGAAACCAGAGCACCTATGAATTTCTTGTATTGGTTGGTTTACTCTGAGTGAGCAGCATTAGTGCACATGTATAGGACACATAACATCTGTACTGTAAGTCACAACTGTCATTTTACATTAAATATGGCATGAGAGCCGTTGTCTGTTTTACCCTTCTACCATGTCTTGCCTACATGACCTGCCCAACCATTACTGAAACTTAGGTAGCAGAGGCTAGATTTATACATACTGATTGACAAAACTCCATAATTACAAGTTTCCCCATTCAATCTATGCCACTGTCTGTACTGCTTTATTCTAAGTATACTCATGTATGCAGACAAAACAGTAATACTTTACCTTTGATTTCACTGATGAGATCCACAAAGTGGTTGACAGAGGCAAAAGGAGGATCAGCACTGTGAATTCTGAAGTCTCTAAGTCACAGTCAAACAATTATATGAAAACAGGGCACAAGGCTTCCCTCTCTCATGCAAGTATCTCTGAATATAAGCTTGTTATTTTAGGGTTTGTGCAAATTGTTTAATAATAATCATCTGTAGTCAGTTGTTTTTGTACTTCAAAAAATGTATGCATATGCATAATTTTTAACATGATTTTATACTTCATTTGTGTTTTCATCTTTCTATACATTTTCTACAATATTAAATAATTCTCTGACATTACTGAAATATTTATATTCTATAAATCTTTTGTTTGTACTTATTAATCATTCCTCCCATACACTGAAAGTGCAGACAGACTGAACATTAAAAAAAAGCACATTATGAACTTCACAGCTACAACTTAAAAATTTTTTTTTCAGAGAAGCATTACCAATTTGTGACCCCCAAGTGGGAAGCCATACCCAAACTACTCCATTGTCCTTTCATATAAGCTCCAAATCTGTTGTACCTCAGAGCAGGGAGAATCCTCTGAGGTAGCACAATTTCAGACCTAGCATGAATTCTTGTTAATTTGCACTAACATTTCTGTACTTTTAGTGGTTGCAGTTATGGTTCCCCATTACAATGAGCACCAGTATGACAGCCTGGTATAATGTTACAAATATTATTTCTTTGGACTACTATAGTCTCTTTTATTCTCCATTTCTTCTGTAATTTTAAATATTGTTAGTAATAGAACAGATGGGCAGCCATGGTGGTGCAGTGGTTAGCATTGGCACCTCACATCAAGAGGTTCTCAGGTTCGATCCTCGGCTGGGGTGCCTTCTGTGTGGAGTCTGCATGTCCTCCCTGTGGTCGCATGGGTTTCCTCCGGGTGCTCCGGTTTTCTCCCACATCCCAAAGAAATGTTGTAGGTGGATTGGACACTCTAAATTGGCCCTAGGCGTGTGTGTGTGTGTGTGTGTGTGTGTGTGTGTGTGTGTGTGTGTGTGTGTGTGTGCCTTCTGTGGAAGGTTGGGTGCCAGGCTGGCAACTCGACACCACAAAATTCCACTGCCAATCATGAGCGGACAGGTGATCCACTGTGGCGACCCCTAACCAGGGAATGCCAGAAGAAGAAGTTAGTAATAGAACAGATACTGCATATTTTATTCCTACACCTCCATATTTTATGCTCAGCTACAAAATGAACTGTTATGTAGAGAATTTAGCCTTGTACTTTAAATAGAACACCAATATTCAATATTCCTTTATGCAAAATAAAGTTATAATGCTGCAGAAAGATGTTTGCAGTTATTGTAATTATATATATTCCTATGCTTCTTAATTATACCACTTTTAATTGTGTAGTTATTTATGGCTTTCTTCCATTAGTTTATTTAGTTTTAAATACTTTGTTGATATCACTGACTTTTTAGGTTAAATTTTATTTTTATGTCTTCCAAAGAAATGTTTCATTTTCTAAATCATTATAGTCTTCTTTATTTAATTTATAATTGTATCCATTGTTTCATAATACTTGTCTAATTCCATAGTACATTCTCACTTTATTTCGCAAATCTTTGAACTTCTCCTTATTTTCTGCCCATAATCTAAGATAGATATACAGTGCCAAGCAGACATATTTCAAAAGCAGCTTATCAGAAAAATAAAAACAATTAATTTAAGTGGAGAATCATTTTCAGCTTTCCTTTGAGATCTTATGATCACGGAGCTGTAATAATGATGGGACATGCCCAATACTAAAAACACGTGGATCATAATGTTCTGTGCTATTTTCTTTTCAAGACACAGTTCAAGTATTGATTATCAGTCTTTATGTACAAGCATGTGGTTGTTTAGGAAAAATAATCAATAACTGATCCAATTGCTATTATCCTATGCATGTATATAGTTTGCTCAAGCATGTGGCAAAATCTTTAATGCAACTTTAGAATATTAGCATTCAGTAACAAAAATACGAGAGTCCATATACTAGAAGATTTAAGGCAGGATATTGTAAATATATGTTCTTATTTTATTCTTTTCACACTATTATTATTATTATTATTATTATTATTAATGTCTGAAATGTTATTGAACATTTCTCTGCATATTTTCCAGAAATCATTTAAAACCCTTTGCTACATAAGATGTTATAGTTTCCACAAAAGGTTGCAATGTCAATCATCAAATGCTTTGGCTATGTCAAGAAGTGTGCATACATCATCTCTACTGTATCTTGCTCTGTCAAAGTATTGACACATGCATATTTTGTTATCCCTTATAATTCTGAAAACTCTTCATTAGAGATGCATGAATTAATTTATATGTGATTTGCAAGAAACATGACAACTGTATGAGAAGAGTTATTATTTGAAGAAAGTGTTTCCAATGAAAAGTCTCAAACCATTTCATTACTCAAAAGAAGCATTGTTCTTGTACAAATTCTCAAATGTTTTCTTTACAATACAAAAATGCCACTCCAGGTTTACCTTATACATCTGTAAGTAAATATGTCAGACTTGATTGCCTCTCAGAGAAATATCCATAGTTTGCCGCATAAGGCTATCAGATGTTGAATGTTGTTTTCATTGAAACAGATCTTTCAACATGTTGGTAACTTGTTTTTGAGTCATAGATGCTTCTGATGACAAAAACATTCACATTTCTGCAGAACAAATATGATACTTACTTTGATATAGTGACATCTGTTTTCAGATATATTATGAATGTCTAATGCAGTCTCTACCTTGATTAGAAGATGTACAATAACCATAATGTAAACAAGCATAATGCAACATGTCAGGCTGTCTCTAAAAAATGCCTGGGAAATTAAATGGCTCCCTACTGAAATGTTGGCACTTGTAATGATGAGGGCTGACATACCAAAAAGACTAAAAATGCAGGATAATAGTAAATATTGAACATTAAATATTGAACATCACTCTTCTCCTTATATCTTCTTCTTTTTTTTTTTTGCAACAGGACAAGCCCCCCATACCTTGATGTAGAGGGCCACTGAACTTATATATAATAACTCCAAGATCACCATACCTTATAGAAAAGGGAATATTCAGTGAAATAGCCATTATGGACTTAATATATGCATGCTCATATTTTTTGGCCATTCATTCTCAACATGACAGGACTCACAAGAGTGGATTCTAATATTTCAAACACTTGCCAAATCTAGAAATCGGTACTTATACTTAAAAAGCCATTTACCTGCTCAAAGTGCAAGTTCTTACAGAATTATACATGGAGCCTCAGGTATACAACATACATAAGACTGCACTTCTGCAAATGGGGATTTAAATGTACCTCAGTGGTGAGTTTGACAGCCCTGCAGTTCTATCTACCACAGTGACAAAAGGTCTTTTTCTGTAGAAATCCATGCAACTGTTTTGCTGACATATTGACAACTCAGCACTGATATATCATGGATGTGTGCTGCATGTATGATGCATCCCCATTTGAAATGTCATATATTCATCCCTGATAGAAAGCCAGTATAATGCAACATGTAAGTGTCACTATGAAAAGACTGTACATTTGTTTATAAGCTGCAGTTTGTTGCTTTACTTTCCAGTGTTCTTAATACAACTTTCAAGAATTATGTTTAGATTCACAGTTACAAAATGCATCAGATATACTGCTATTTCACATTAGAATTTACATTTAAGTAAACAATTAATTATTCCCAGCCATATTGCCCTTTTACTAGATGAAGGTTTTGATACTTTTCAAGAGAGAATGCTCCATTTTCCTGACACTGACATATATTTACTTTTGATGCAATGGCAATTTAATATTATCATATTCTAGCTAGATGTTGCACACTACTACTTGAACAGAGATCATATACCACCCCTCACGGTACCTATGAATAATGCTACATTGCAAGATATCACTATCAAATACCTATAAAACTCTGCATTTAGGAAATTTGTATGCAAGTTCATGTGTCTGTCCCCTTTTATCATTCATAACAAAACCTTTAGGGAAGTATACTTTGTCAGTTTGGTATTATATTCATCTATAAGTGCTTTTCTATCATTTGGGATTTTAATGTAGCTAAGTGTAAAATTTAACCATATCATATAACCACTGTCAATGCAGCATATTTTGTTTGAGTTATAGTTCCCATGAGGAAAAACACTACCCTTTTCTTGAGAATTATCTATGTCTTTTTCTCCTGGTGTAATGACAACTTAATAAATATGTATGAGGGATGTATGTGGAATACACAGTCTACAAAGAAGGCATATACCTACCATAATTGAAAGTACCACAAGGCTGTTAGTGTCAAATGATTGCAAAGTCCTCTTTCACTTTTTTGTGTATAAAAGGATATGCGTCAGTTACTTTTGCGAGTTCTCAGTAAAACAGTCGAGGAGTTGTATATAGCTTCTTAGCTGCAAAGTATCTCTAACACTGAAATTTTACAATTAGGAATTTAAATACAGCTCATTGCTGATTTGACAAATTACCTTGCCACCATTATCACAGGGACTTTTGGTCATGTAATATTTCCAGTGACAAAAAGGCAATTTTTCTAGAGAAACGTATGGATTTTACATCTAATATAGACCAGAATTCAAAATCAGTGACCTAAATCTTGACTATGAAGTCCTACCATATTATGTGGAAGCCTAATGACAACTAATTGGCTTATTCTTGGGTGAGTCCATGACAGTGCCTCCAGTAATATCTTGGGACACATGTGGTGCCTGGCTTACTCATCCACCATGTGTGTACTATATCAAAGACTGTCAGCAATGTATGTCTAGTACCTATTCACCACTACATGAATAAAGCCTGACATGAATGCTGTGTGAGCAACCAAGCTACAGATAAGGATTATCAGTGCATTGCTACTGGCCTCTACCATACCCATGCTCTGGCAAGTTTCCTTATGTATACCCTACAGCTCTCTAACTGTCTTTAAATAAATCTCAGTGGTAGTAGCCTATATCTGAAACTATTTCTGGACACATCTGCTGAAGTCCAGACAAGACCTTGTATGTCACTGAAACCAGCTGCAATTGATGTCTTTGCCTGGCACCCCTGTTTACTGGATGTTCAGTAGGCAATGGAACCTTAGACATTGTTGTGTCTTCATCCAGAAATTCAACTTGTCCACAAAAATGAAATGTCAAGCAACAAGTGATCCACCCCATTTGGTAATAACATTTTCTCATAAAGCACTATGTGTGGGTCTGTTTCACTGATTATAGAGTTAGCAACCTGATTTGGAGGAGGGGATCTTGCTAGTACACTATAAAACTGTGTGCCACTTTACTGAGGCAGTGCCATGTCTGTGAGAATAATAACATAACTGACAACAGTCATTACAGTTCACTATACCCGTGAAATTGCCTATCTCATGTTTTTTCATGTATTCTGTGTAAATAACTTACTTGTAATTATGTCTACATTGTTATATTTTTGACTCTAACTACCTTAGAGCTTTTCTCCCAGGGCCTCTGTTGAAAATGGACATGTATCCAGCCGGACTATCCCAGTCAACAAATGTAAAATAAAATAAATAAAAAATAAATTATACTGTCAGCATCAGCCAGCATGTCATTTGCTTTGTTGCCTACCAGTGAACAAATAAATAAGTATTCCTTTTTAAAATCTATGAAAGTGTAAAACATGATGGAATTAATGAAGTCTGTCTGTACAGTGTACTGTCTTTTCTTGCAATGCTACTGATGGTAACAATGAACTACTTGGTAGAGAAACATTTCAGATTTATATGCAGTTATTCAATATATTAATGAATAACTGCCCTAATAAAATGTACTGCACTACAACATAACATTCTATACCAGACGTGCATGTGATAAAGACATGCAAAGCTGTCAGTATCCATGCCACATCAGTGAACCTTGTGTCATTATTCTCTTCACCATAGACATCCTCTCATAGATACAGTAGGTGCTCCTCATCAGACATTGAACTTTGGACAGTAGAAGTCCCATCAGCTGTGGTGGTGAATGCAGTTACATTCTGCCTTGCCTTACTTCTTGTATGGGACACCGTATTATTAACCCTCTTTCTGTACTGTGCTATGGTACAATTCTTTCCCCCTATGCAGAGGTGTAACTAGGGTGGTGTGAATGGAGCAGCCATCTAGGTGCAAGGTGTTAGGGGCTACAATCATCATACCCCAATCGGTTTTCTTTGCATTATTGGAATTCAGAAATAAATGCAGGTACTGTGCTTTCAGTCTGACCTGAAAAATGTTAGTGCTCTGAATGCAGCATAAACTGTAGTAGCTGCTTGCTACAGATGTAGTTGACTTAAAATTAAGTAGGGTGGACACCTGGTCAGATGATGGCACTGGGCACTAAAATAGTTAAGCATAGTGGACACCTGATCAGGTGATTGCACTTGGCATCAGAATCACCAGCCACACCTCTGTTCCTATGAATTTATGTCACTCAGTACTTGAGTCCATCATTCAGCTCATTTCTACCTTTCTTGGACAAACTTTCCCAAATAGAGATTTTCCATATGTCATCCATGAGGATATATTTTTTCTAAGGACTGGAGTTATCTGTCCTGTGCCTTGTTACTTGATGCTGCAGCATTTTACCTAAAAATATGACATTTGTTAATTATTACTTTAAACCAGCCCCAACTGAATTAAAATAAAAAGGTTAAGATTGTTTAAACAACATTACAATTAGGCAGCGCTGCAAAATATTATGCTGCTGCTATTTGTTATTTTTTAACAATGATGTTATTTTCCATTTTCTGGGGTATGTTAAGTAAGTGTGTGCGTGTGTGTGTGTGTTTGGGGGGGTAAGGGATACTACAATGTGGAGAGACTGCAGCTAGTGTGTGATAGAATTGTAGGCCTGTAACTGTCCATTAGAGGGCAGGGAAAGTTCTTTGTCCTACTTGATAACCAATGTTTCACTTAATGAAATGCAATAAACGTCTATGCAACTTGGCCCTGTGTATCACTGTTACTACGTGCCACTAGCTGTGATAAATAAATGTATTCATTTATAAGTGCAGCATATGGTATATACTCAGTAATGTCACACTTCATGACAAACAATTTTTGTAACAAAGTTTTGGCTTATCATTCTTTAACAAGCAAGTCCTGTAGATTTATCAGTAAACAAGACTAATATAAAACCAATCTATTTTTCTCCTGCCAGCTATACTTGTTTAAAACTATTGGCTTTAACTCTGGCTTTCCTCAATTCTTTGCAGAATCACAACAACCAGCAGCAAACAGAATGGCAACACTTAGAAAGTTTCAGCAAGTTTTACTTAGCTTTAAATTTCTTATGTAAATGAGGCTCACAGGCTGCTAGTTCTATGAATTGCATTATTACACATATGTGTATGTAGCAAACCTCATAGGTAACTTTGTGCTTCCATGAATGAGTGACCACAAGTTCATGCATGCTCATTTGCAGTGCCATTGTATAAGCTCTGTAGACCTAAGTGTTTAAAAGTGCAGCCTGTTAGCTAACTGAGATAGTTGCGGTCATGTTGCAGCTAGTTGCAGTCATGTTGCACTTCATGTGATTCATACCCTTGTGCTCTCACTATTATAACATAGGTCCTATTCTGCATTAAACTCTGACTAAAAACATGACTGATTAAGTAACACCCTAAGGGCAGGGCTCCAAGCTGGTGCATAAAGGAAACAAATACATTATTTTGCCTGTACTGCAATACATAAAAAAAAACAATGCTGAAAAGTGTTAATAGTGGTGGTTCCAGCTGCTGGACTGATATTTGGACAGACCTAGTGGATGAATTGTTGGAAACAGCTGCAATACCTGATTCAGGTAGGACAGTGTTGTCACAGATATGATGACCTGTAGTACAAACAGCCACACCGGGTTCCCAGTGGGTGGCAGAAGTTAATGAGAGGCTTCCAGAGATCTTCAGAAATATATAATCTTCATTACTAATGGAGTATTAATATATTTAAGGTAGCCATGAAGGTTTTTGCAAACTTGCATTTTGGGCTAATGTATTTAGCAGCCAGTCAAACAATAAACAATTATTGTAATTTATTAAATATAGCTCTGGACTGTTACTGTAATACAACTTAGCATGTTGTTCATTTCATCAAATAAACATTTGGTAAGGTACGTAACCGTGGATATATTTTTATAACGCATTAGCAATCAGCATACACAAAATAACATACCTACAACTAAACACTCTGTTGATGTCCCTCATTAGTGCTATAATAGTTTGTAATTATAAAGTGTTGTTAATTTACTAAAAGCTCCTTAACACTTTGCAACTTATTCAGTAGGTATTAACAATAGCACTATGTACTTCAAGGAGAAAAGGGTCAAGAACCTATTGAACTACTAAGTGGCCCAAACTGCCGCTGCTAAGAAAACTTTTCAGCAAAGACACATTCCGGTAGGTATGACTTAGGCTAAAATATGTGGACTGGACTGCCAATCAGCAAGCAATTGTTTAAAATATTTGACTGTTGCTAATTTTTGCTATTTATTATTATAAGTATTCCATTTAAATTGGAATTGATTGTTTCTGTTTTAAGGTTTTCAAAAATATTGCAACTTTGTCAGTGTATTATTTAAGCAACAGTTAAGGCACAGTCCAGATAAAAATCACTTTAGCTAGCAGATCTAGGAGACTTTTTCCTCTGATGCCCTCCCTGTAGGGGGAATAAAGATGTCTTGTTGAAATTTCAAGTAGTTCATTCAGTTAACTAGCTGGATGGATGAATGTTCTAAAACAAGAACACTTCATGCAGTGCATTAAGGTGTACATCTTCATTCCAATGGTTCCTTGCGCATACTTCCCAGGTATATTAGGTGAAATCCCATGCAAAACATTTTTCTTTCAGTAGTTGCAAAACATCTACATAAAATAAATGTAATTCTGTTGGTGTTGCATTTTCATTTATATGTAATGCAATTGCATAATAAATGCATACAGTACTCATGTCAAGGGAGTAACCCATACAATACACGTTCTTTGCTGGTTGGGAGACAGTGAGGAAAGAAAACATGTATAAGGACAAATAGTCTTGACTGTTTTTAGTGGTGTATTTACAGTTTCAGTTAAGGTACATGTAAAAATATTTGACTACCAAAGGCAGACAATGCAAGGCAATGTTGGGGGGGGGGGGTACACTACTTCATAACACATACACTTCTTATTGCATTCAATAGTATGCCACCGGTTATACGAAAACACAACGAAAAAAAATCAAACAATAAAATTCCTTTATAAAACTCTAGGTCACACTATATTTTGTAAATAATGCAAAGACTTTTAATGATTCCATTTTCTCCATTTTGTTTTCTGTCTTTTGTAGTATGGAAAGATATCGCATTCAGCCATCATCTATTTCACAGGATGACAGTAAGGTTGGCCCCCATCCCATAATTAATATTTCTATCAAAAAATAAATTTATAGCAATGAATTACTTATTAAACTACTGATTCACTATGCTGAAAATATTTTATATATTACCATTACACTGAGAAGAGAACTGCAATATTTAAAATATGTAAATCACACACCATGTTGGTGTAATCTAGTTTCCTCGCTATACATAAGAATACTGTAAAAGCTAGATTAATATATTGTATCATAATTTGATGTCATTGCATTATTCAGGAACACTGATGATCTTATTTAGTACTGTAAGATGAAAGCTATTGCAATCCACTACCTGTCACCATTTCAGATCCTATTTTTTTTTTTGTTTTTTGTTTCTCTCTACAGATTCAACTTAGCCTGGTGAATCTCATGTGCAGTCATCAGAAAGATTCTCCATATCTTGTTTCACCCTGATCAAGGACATTCTGTTCATACACAGACAACCCTCTCCTCCTCCCAACAAATTCCAACACATGTGAGAGATGCAACCATATAGCCAAACTGGAGGCTAAGCTCTCTCAACTCAGTACTGGCGTAACCAATCAGGAGGAGAAGGAAACCACACTCACTACAATTCCAGTCTCACATAGACCTACCATGACAACAAACCAAACACATAAACACACAAAAACATACTCAGAGGCTCTAAATAAAAATCTGCCTAAGCAGCAGAGACCTCCAAAGCAGACACCCAAGCAACCACTACCCCAAAACAAAACATGTGCAACACATAGCTCAGTCACAGCCCCCTTAAGCCTAAACAACACACCTGATATACTTGTAATAGGTGACTCTATCGTCAGGCACACTGACATCCTGCTCACCAGGCTGAACAAGGAGAAGGTCATGGTGAGCTGCCTGTCGATCCGCCACATAACACAAGCACTCAGGTCACTCCAAGGCAAGTACAAATATGACTCAGTCATTGTCCATGCTGGTGTGAATGACCTGAGGCGTGCCCTCCCTGGACTACATGAAAGAGACATAGAGGAGCTCTCTGAGCATGTAGCCCAGGCGGTAAACCCTGACCTTGAGGAGCATCTTACCCTCACCAAGAATGATGCCACAATATGAAGACAAGATGATCAATTTCAACAATTGGCTTAAGTGTTGGTGTCATTCAAAGGGGATCAATGCCTGTCAGCCTGGGATGACATGCTCGACAAGCCACGATCGGCTTGCACCTGTCACCCCTGGGCTTTCGGATATTGGCAAAGGCTCTTGCTACCCCCATAGTGCCTTTTTTAGGCCAGGCTCAAAAGACAAACCCACCTCCATAGGTATCACAAGGGATAAGAAACTAAGAGTAATGCTACTCAACGCCAGAAGTCTAAACCTCAAGATGCACGGTCTCAAAACTCTCCTTAGCATGGAGAACATCGATATCTGTGCAGTAACAGAAACCTGGTTCAAGGCTCAGCACCCCAGCACTACCACGTTTTACCTCATATCATCCTTTTTGGCCCCAAAACTTGGACCCACAAAGGAGGGAGTATCAATATTAGTCAAAGATACCCACACCTCCAGGTTGGTGGCACAGCACGAAGCATCAGAGACTATCCATGAGCAACTAACTGTGGGTAAAACTGCCTTCCAGTTTATAGCCTGCTACAGACCACCCTCCCAAACACAGGAACCCCACTTGGCCTTCCTGAGAATACTGGAAAATATGAAGGTCTCTCCAAACACCATTATATTGGGCGACTTCAACTACCCAAACATAGACTGGGAGCATTACTCTAGCTCCAACACCCTAGCCCAAAGGTTCCTAGAATTTATAAACTCAAATGCTATGGAACAACTTGTTACCACTCCCACAAGAGGGGAAAACATACTGGACCTGATCATCACCAGCACGGGGACACTATGCACCAGACCAGAAGTGTATCCCTCACTGGTAAGATCAGACCATAAACTAATCTCACTGGATATTCACATCCGACCCACCCCAGAAAACCACAGTGAAAAACTTCTCTAAAGCAAATTTCACTCGCCTCAAAACCCGGCGAAATCCTTCAAAGCCGGCCTGTGGAAAATATGGCCCGAATCCTTTATAAACATTCTATGAACACCTTCAGGAATGCATGGATCATGTAATCCCAAATAAAACCAGGGCCCAATCCTCCAAAGGCAGGCATCCTGTCTGGTGGACCCCAGCCATAAACAAACTATACAATAGAAGGAGGAAGCTACTACATGATAGAGCAAAATCCCAAGGAAGGCATCTCTGATCAGTATTAGCAAAAACGCACTCATAAAATCTAAGGCCAGCTTCGAGAGAAAAATTGCACAGGACACTAAAGATAATGACAAGGCTTTCTTTAGTTATGTTAGGAACCTGGGTGGGAATTCCCAGATATGCTCAGAATTAGTCCAAAATGACAAAAAATACACCGAGCCCACAGACATTGCCAACATCCTAGCTGACAGGTTCAGTGCAAACTTCTCCCCCCTCTCCCCACCAAACGGGCAAATATCTATCCCAACAGAGTGCTGCCTCCCTGACATCTCAGATGCTCAGGTAAGAGCCGCCCTCTCCAAAGTAAAAAACACAGCATCAATGGGACCAGATGGTGTCACATGAACTCCAAGAAGAGCTAAACCCAAACATAAAACTACTGTTCAATCTTAGCCTTACTACAGGATATGTACCCAAGAGTGGCGTACAGCAACAGTGGTCCCTCTCCACAAAGGTGGTGCCTCAACGGATCCTGGAAACTATCGCCCCATAAGCCTGACTAGCTTGGTCTGCAAAGCTATGGAAAGGATCATCATGGACCTCATAAATAAAGATATTGGGGACCTAGAGACACTGGATCCTACCAAGTTTGGCTTTGTTAAGGGCAGATCCTGCCTCTTAAACCTGGTCGATTTCTTTGAAACAGTCACCAAGGCCATTGACGAGGGAAAGTGGTCCACACAGCCTACCTGGACCTCGCAAAGCCTTGATACAAGGCATTATAGATAAGCTCACCAGCTTAAATATAAACCCTATGTCACTAGATGGGTTGCAAACTGGCTCAAGGACAGAACCCACATGGTTAGAATTGCTGGAGCCATGACAGACTCCAAACTAGTTACAAGTGGCGTCCCACAAGGCTCAGTCCTGGGACCTCTCTTGTTCGGTATATATTTTACAGGCCAACACGGAAGGACTGATGACTGCAAACTGGGCGCCATAATCAACTCTCCAGCCGACACAAGCATCCTCCAAAGGGCCTCATAGAAACAGACAACTGGTGCCAGAGCCATGGCCTCA
>NC_056731.1:1245007338-1245039838 GCF_019279795.1 Protopterus annectens | reverse complement strand
AGTAATAAACTAGGTTATGATCTATATTACTTGTTGATTTAAGGTATTTTGGTGAAAAGGACTGAAGTACTAGAGATAATAAATGAGTTTGTAGTTATCCAGCTGGCAGAATATGAATGTGGGAAAATATATGAAAATTAAGATTGCTGAGAGAAAGTGAAGGAGATGCTATATGTATCTGTTTTATTAATGCTTTAGGACTAAAAACACGTATGATTTTTAATTTCATCTGAAGGCAATAAAAATGGATATGGTAGCTAAGCCACTGTGTATAATTTATAATGAAAAATATTGATGAAAGCCTGGAATTTTGTAAAGTGAATATGTAAACTAATTTTTCCCTAAGACGAGTATGACATTGCCAGAGAGGAACGTTTGTTATAAGACTTAAAATTATGGGCCATATTCCAAAAGAATTGCTGTCAGTGTAATTCTGCCCTGATTACAAAATAATTGCTCTCAGTATAAGTGACTTACTTTGCTGTAAGGCCTATCTATAAACAGGCTTACACCAGGAATTAAGTGTAAACTTAGATTTCATGGTGCAGATATTAGTGCCTTTTATTATCAGATGGACAGAGGACGTAGAAAACAAAGTCAGACTGTTTACATTGGTGCAGCTGTGTATCACGAAAAAGAAAATTGGATGCTATGAGCAGATTGATCAGGACTTTGCATGGTATGGTGTGAGACAGCACATGACATTAGAAAGGATTGTCATTAGCCAGTAATTGGCCCTCAATGTCACATGTTGAAGAAAAGCTAGGTTATTTGCTGAGAAGTCAGTAAATCAGTGGAGTCCTGTGCCACAGTGGATGATGATGAGATGGGTGGTGGGGTGGAAAAGTTGTAGAAGGCCTAGATGTGTAGATGAACAGGAATGAAATCTAGTGTCTTAATCTATTAGGAGATATATGTGTTTGAATGAAATATTAAGTTTGTGTTTCATGTATAACAGATTAAGAAAATAAATGAACAGTGATAGCTAAAATAGTAATTCATATAAACAACTTCTGATCTCTGTATGATGGACTAGCTTTGCTTTAGACTTTTACAGAGAGCACCAATTTAGGCTTGTTTTAAACTGAACAAACAAACTTGTGTCAAGTTGGTTTTGAATTTACTGGAAGGCGTATACCTCATTGTGCTTGGGTTCTTAATTTTATATTCAACAAAAAAAAATGATTTAGGCACAGAAAGCTAAACTGATTTGCTAAATCATGTTTAAATTATTTAGTAAAGTGTGCTTATAAAATTATGACTAAGATTCTTGTAGTGAAATGAGGCAGAATAATTCAGTTAAGAAACCATTCTCCCATTTAGTAGTAAATCCAGGTCATGGCACTTAGAACACTAAGTATGAAACACAGCTGTCAAATGCCTTAAGGCTTAATGCATATGTAAGCAGAACAGAAAATGTGCAGCAGTTGCAGGTTACAGTATTTCAGGCTCATCTTAAGTAACCAGATATGTTTTGCAGGTTCTTTATGGCAGTGATTCAGAAATATTAAGTTCCTGGAACACAATATCCTATGAAACTATTCTTTTTTTGGCTTCAGTGTTGTCTCCCATTCACACATATTTAAACTCTTGTGTATCTCTATCACTTAGTTCAGATAGTATCTGTATCGTTGAAACTTTGACTCATTTGTTGATAAAACCTAAGCACAATAGCTAATATTGTTTTTTTTTTTTTAATTAGGGCATCTATATCTCTGACATACTTCTCAACTGCGTGATAATACATTTGCCTTTTTGTCTGTATGATGTAAACCTGTCATAGTGTAACACATTGAATCATGTTTTGTTTTTTTCCACACCTCTTCCCTTTCCATGAACTAGTCACATTCAAAAGATGGCTGAATATCATCATTTCTAAAACTGGGAGAAGGTACTGTAGTGCTGTTCTGACACAGTTTGATTGTCAGCTTAGTTTCATATAGATACAAGAATATCTGTTTTTGTCTCCTTCCCATTCAAAAGTTACTTTACATCCTATTTCTTTGGCTGTAGGTTAACCATTGTTATTTTCTGCTAACTTTTCTGAATATATAGCACAGTATTAACATTCAGCTACATCCTGTCATGTTGTAACCAGATAACAGACTGGTCAAAGCTTCAACTAGATGCAAAACACAGGGAAAAAAAAACAACCATACTAGGATCTTGCCCATCCTCCCTTGCACCCTTGCACCCAATATACCCTCTTGCTTAAATATATTAACACTAAAGATACATACTTCTGGAAAAAACGGAAAAGCCCGAGGACTTAGAATCACTGCTGGCATGCTAATAGAAACTGCACCAGCAGTGTTTCTCTGTGGAATACGTCATGGAGTTTCATCTTGGGGAAATGAATATGATGAACTAGAAACCTCATCCAGTTTTACTCAACCAAGGGTCAGAAAGCACAGTATCACTGACTGAATATGCTGCAAACTGCACAAGCATAGGTTCATAGATTAATAGGTTCATAGGTTGGTACTAGGCTATCAGCCCTAGGACCTATACAAGCCTAGCCATAACAATTCCCTGGCTATTTCTTCCCACATTATTTACTTTCCTGGACCCCTGTCTAGCAGGGTGACTGACGTGATCCCTGGGGTGAATTTCCTTTCTCCCATCCAATCGTCAAGGTTCCTCTTGAAGAGGTCCAAAGAGGCACTCTGCTTGACATGTATGGGCAATCTATTCCAGAGTCTGGGGAGTCTCTGGGTCAGGAACCTATCCCTCCAGCATGTTTTGTTTATTGTGATGACAAGGTTCAGATCCCTGGAGCATGTAGCTCTGAGGGATTGGGATTTCTTTAAGTGTAGCATGTCCAACAGCTCTGGGTTTGACATGGCCTTGTATGTTAAGCAGAGATCGCCTCTGAGTAGACGATATGCAACAGAGTATAGCTGGAGTTTTTAAGGCGGTCAGCGTAGGGCATCTGCTTTAGGCCTGTGATTCTTTTAGGGAGGTATTTCTGAGGCCTTTCCAGTTGTTGCAGATGTCTTGAGAGGTACATACCAAATGGGGCATTGTATTCTATAATGGGTCTAATGAGGGATGAGTACAGTGGGACAATGACCTCCTTTTTCTGGATGAAAAGCCCTTTGTGATGAGGTGTGCCACATAGAAGGATTTCCTGACTGTTGTGGCGATGTGGTTATCGAAGGTGAGACCACTGTCCACCTGTGTCCCTAAGTCTCTTATCACACTTTCTGTGTTTAGTGTACTGCCACCTATATGGTAATTCATGGATACATGTTTTTTTCCCAAAGGGGATAACAATACATTTCTTGGCATTGAGCTTGAGCCCATGGCTCTGGCACAAAGGATCTGTTTCTGTAAGGCCCTTTTGTAGAGTATCCACATCATTTGGGGATTCAATAATGGCTCCCAGTTTGCAGTCATCTGCAAACTTTGTTAGCCAGAGTCCCTTAGTGTTGACCTGTACTTCAGAGAAGTAGATGCCAAACAAGAGCGGCCCCAGGACTGAACCCTGAGGTACTCCACTTGTCACTTGTCTGGAGCTGGATTTGGAGTCGGCTACTTTTACAGTGTGGGTTCTATCAGTAAGCCATTTAGCAACCCATTGGGTGACATAGGGATTAATGCCCAACTTAGTAAGTTTATCTATGATTCCAGAGTGGGGAATGGTGTCAAAGGCCTTGGCAAGGTCTAGATAGGCTGTGTGGACCACCTTACCCTTGTCCATGGCTCTGGAGACTGATTCAAAGAAGTCAATCAGGTTCAGGAGACAAGATCGGCCCTTCACAAACCCAAACTGGGTGGGGTCCAGTGTTTGAAGGTTGCCAATGTCTTTGTTTATAAGTTCCATGATAATATGCTCCATGGCCTTACAGATAAGGCTTGTCAGACTGATGGGACGGTAGTTTCCAGGATCCAAGGTGGATCCCCGCTTGTGGATTGGGATAACTATAGCTCTGCGCCACTCAGTGGGCACGAAACCTGAGGTGAGGCTATGATTAAACATGACACTTAGGTGAGGTGCCAGTTCATATTGTAGTTCATGTAGTACACAGCCCGGGATGTCATCTGGTCCCATGGATGCTGTATTCTTGGCTTTAGAGAGTGCGTTTTGTACCTGTGTGGCCGTTATTACTGGAATTTGGCAATCTTCCGGTATTGAGATGGGCCATTTAGGGGGTGAGAGGGGGGGTGAAGTTGGCACTGAATCGATCTGCCAGGATATTGGCAATATCCTTCGGATCAGTATATTTAATGCCATTCTGTTTTAGCTCAGAAGCAGATCTGAGCATTGCCATTTAGATTCTTGACATAGTTATAGAATGCTTTGTGGTTGTCTTTGAATTCTTTGGAATCTGACAATCATCTTAAAGATGTTCCACCATTCCTATTTCCTGATTGTGAAACACTTAAGAATTAGTTGTTTTGTGTGCCATCTCTGTTCATCATAACACAATTACTGATCTGCTTCTCTTTCCCATCTAATGAGCACATTGTGCTAACACTATTGGTACTGGAGTGGCACCCTCAGTTCTGATGGTGGTGTTCCTGCTGTAAATATTCAGTGCTCTACCTTCTTGTTTCTTTGTTCCATGATTGCTTCACTCCCCAAGCTGCTTCATGGGTACATGATATCACCTTGGCTATAAAGTGATGCCTCATTTCTCAAAATGATGATATCTCATGAGCATTGTGAGCCCATTGCCATATGATTGTAACCTACAGGTGGGATGAGGATAGAAGGAAACACATGGATAATACTAGTCTGTCCAAAGAATGGGGATGTTACATGTATAAGATTAGTGATAGTGAATTTTGAGGGCCCATTTATGTATATGAAACTTCATCTGCACAACATAAAACTAAACCATATTGGATTCCTGTACTTCCTAAATAATAAAGTCTATCACACATCTGACTTACATCAACTAGGGCAGTAAAGGTGGAAACAGGTATAGCTCAATACCTGAAATATATGTTTACACAATCAGAACAGTAGCCTGTAGAATTACAGAATGGAGAAGTAATTATATTATTAATATTCTACTGTAACATGGCCATGACCTAAGGATTAATCCTGCACTGATATCCAAATATTTTAGTCTGGCACTGTCTTATAGGTGAACAGTAAAATTACCTTCTGTTCTGACTTTGCTATTAATAGTATATTGCCCACTTCTATTGCCAGCAACATTATTCTCCTGCAGTGTGTTTCAACACCAATTCTTTTTACTCTCTCGGTATCCATGACATTACCTCTTAGCTGCTTTGATTGCAAGTTGCAGCCTTTTTGATTTCATTGTAATCTGACTATCACGTTTCCTTGTGCTGCTCCCTTTCTCCTTCTTAGTGGTTGATCTAGTTAGTTCCATGTCTGGTTTTGCATTTGGTGCTTAGCTCTTAATATTCTCATACACTAACATGTTGTGTCTTCCATTTTCTAACAATGTGTTTGGCAGATTTAGCTGCTCATTGCAAGAATACAACACTCAGCTTTAATTTCTGGATAATTTGTTTTATATATTTAATGAATTTTGATAGTGAAAACAAATATATTTTGCAAATCATTCTACAGAACATAAAATACTGCAAGACGAAATGAGCAGCCAAGAAATGTAGTTATCCCCTTTGGAAAAAAGCATGTACCCATGAATTACCACATAGGTGGCAGGACACTAAACATCGAAAGTGTGATGAGAGACTTAGGGACACAGGTGGACAGTGGTCTCACTTTCGATAACCACATCGCCACAACAGTCAGGAAAGCCTTCTATGTGGCACACCTCATCACTAAGGGCTTTTCATCCAGAAAAAAAGGAGGTCATTGTCCCACTGTACTCTTCCCTCATTAGACCCATTATAGAGTATAATGCCCCGTTTGGTATGTTCCTCACAAGACATCTGCAACAGCTGGAAAGGCCACAGAAATACCTCACTAAAAGAATCACAGGCCTAAAGCAGATGCCATATGCTGACTGTCTATAAAAACTCCAGCCATACTCTGTGGCATATCGTCTACTCAGAGGCGATCTCTGCTTAACATACAAGGCCATGTCAAACCCGGAGCTGTTGCACATGCTCCACTTAAAGAAATCCCAATCCCTCAGAGCCACATGCTCCAGGAATCTAAACCTTGTCATCACAATGAACAAAACATGCTGGAGGAATAGGTTCCTGACCCAGAGACTCCCCATACTCTGGAATAGACTGCCCATACATGTCAAGCAGAGCGCCTCATTGGCCCTCTTCAAAAGGAACCTTGATGCCTGGATGGGAGATAGAAAATTCACCCCAGGGATCATGTCAGTTGCCCTGCTAGACAGGGGTCCAGAGAAGTAAATATTGTGGGAAGAAATATCCAGGGAATTGTTATGGCTAGGCTTGCATAGGCCCTAGGGCCGATAGCTAGTACCAACCTATGAACCTATGAACCTATAAGCAGAAAAAGAGATAGTTTAAGACTTGTTTACACAGAATTAGTCAGACAACTTCTTACTCATCAACATTTGCCTCTGCTTTATACTTAACCTATTTTGTGAAGATTAGTTGCTGAGATTTATTTGTTTATTTATTTATATGATTTTTTTTTCCATTGGGCAAATGGGCTTGCTCAAAGAATCCTTTTTAGACTCAACCCAAGCCCAAGGCAATTATTCAAGTACCTAGTAAATAAACTAAAGCTACAGCTAAATGATAAAATGATTTGTATGCATTAAATCTGCCTACATCTGACATTCTATAGGCTTTAAGCAATTGAGACTGTTACAAGATACAAAGGTAACTTCCAACACAGACAGACAGTACAGTGAAGAACTCATAATATATGACTTGAATAGACCATTGGACTGCTTTCTGCAGAGGACGTAGTAAAGACTGATTCACTGGTAAGTAGCAAGTGAAATAAGCTGTGATAATTATTTATTTATTATTTATTTACATTTGTTTACCGGGAAAGTCCGACTGGGCCAGAAGCCTATTTTCAGTGGAGGCTTTGGGAGAAAAGCTCCACAGAAATAGAAGCAATATACAATAATGAGATTTCCTTTATATATATTTATTTTTGAGCAGTTATAAACACTGAGGAAAGGGAGAAAATGAGGTAAGGAGTGGACAGTGTGTTGAGAGAGTTATAGATATCTTGTCAGTCAGGTTTGGAACAGGAGCATGGCCAATTCTTACATAGATGTTCAAATAGTAGTTGTTTGGAGCTGGTAGATTCAGGTGTGTTTTGGAGGGTGTGGGGTGGAGGGTTCCATAATTTGGCTATTTGATTTGAGACTAGGGCTTTACTGTGAGTGTTGTTAGCTTTGTTTACTGTGAGAATGTTTCTGTCTGCAGATCTTAGACTTTATGGGCATGAGTAGAGAACAACAAGTTCTTGAGGGATGAGCAACTATCAGGATGGAAGATGATATTGTGTGTGAATTTAACCTGGTAGAGATGAAGAAGGTTAGATAGCTCGAGCCAATTTAATTTATGTAGAGTAATACAATGGTGGGTTTGGTGGGGAAGGTTGGCTGTGAAATGGGCTATTTTGTTGTAGCAAGTTTTCAATTTGGTTAAGCATATAGGAGCATAAAGAGGAGGAAGGTTCTGGATATGGCTAGTCTAGTATTGTCAGTGAGGAATGGCTTGCTTCTGTACAGTGAGCCAAGTTTGATGTGAACTTTCTTAATTGTGGTGACTATGTGTTGGTCAAATCTGAGTTTGTTGTCGATTGTCATGCCAAGGAGTTTTGTATGCTCAACTGGTTGGATGACTGTGTTGTTTGCTGAGAGAATGGTGAAAGGATGGGTGGTTGGTGATTGTTTGCTACTGGTAAATAGTATTAACATTGTCTTTGGGGGTTGAGGATTAGTTGTGATTTACTTAGATATGTTTCTATATCATTAGAAGCTTGTTGGGCTACTATTTGGGGTCTGGTAAGGTATCTGCTGAGCAGATTAAAGTTGAATTGTCCGCATACTGAGCTACTTTAGCGTGTGTGGTTGATGAGGCTAGATCATTAGAGAAGATGGTGAAAAGAAGGAGTCCTAGTATGGACCCCTGGGGGACTCCAACCGAGACAGATAGAAGTGGTGAGAGTTCGGATTACCATCGTACTGCGTATTTTCTGTCATAAAGATCGCTTAGGAACCAGGAGTGGGAAGTCTTTGATAGGTTTAATGAGGCAAGAGTACTAAGGAGTTTCTGATGGGAGACAGTGTCCAATGCTTTTGACATGTCTGAAGATTGATGCTACTTGCTGGTTTGAATTTCTTAGTTGGTTTATGGTGTTAGAGAAATTAATTAGGGCTGTGCTGGTCCTGTGTTTTGGTCAGTCTGAAACCATGTTGAGAGGGAGAGATAAGGTTCTGAGATAACAGGTACTGTAGTAATTGAGTGTGGATACATTTTTCCAGAATTTTTATACAGGGGGAAAGGATGGCTATGGGTCTGTCATTGTTTAATTCTGTTGATGTTCCTCCTTTATGTAGAGTTGTGATATAGGAAATTTTGCATAATTTTGGGGCATATTGTTCTGCTATAGACCTATTTACCAGAATGGAGATAGGCAGAGCTATGGCATCAGCTGACAGTTTGAGGTACTCACTGGGGAGTTGGTCAGCTGCTAAGGAAGAATGTTTCATTTTTTCAGCATTGCTCTTATGGTGTTAGCTGGGACAGGTTTGAGGTCAAAAATGTTGTTGTTAGTTTCCACATTAGGTGGAAGAGATAGAGGGGTGGAATTGTTCCTTGTAACTAAAGAGAGGATGGTGTTTATAAAATAGGTGCTGATTTGTGAGGCAATACTTACTCTTTGGTTATTGGTTGTTGGTTCTGGGGTTGTAGCTTTACTTGGGTGGAGGAGTGAGTTAGTTATGTGCCAGAACTTTTTGGGATTGTTTTCATATTCGTTTTGAATAGTTGTATAATATGTTTTTTTGTGTAGTTTGAGTTGTTTTTTTGTTTGATTGCAAAGCTGCTGGCATGCTAGCAGAGATTTATTGTCTTTTGTTTTTTGGTTTTGATACCAGGTTTTGTCCCTCAGTTTTTGAAGTGTAATGGTTTCTTTTGATATCTAGCGCAATCTCTTATTTTTAACACATGTACAAGTTGGTGCTAAGGTAATTAGAATAGCTAGAAATTAGCAAACAAACCGATCAGCACTACAGCTGTATCAGCTAACCTAAAGACTGTATCTTTAGAAGAAAACAGGCTTAATAGTTTCATAGGTTCATAAGTTCTTACTAAGTTGACTGTCAAACACACCGTCCAGTACTAGTGAGATAGTAACAGTATACTCATTAAGTATATTTTTTCCACATATTGCAGGTGGAAATGTGTGGTCATTCATCCTGATATCCAGATGGGTTTTAAAGGTTGCCATGGATAGACTCTGCTTGATTTTTAATGGCAGCCATACATTGGGTGAGCTCTGTGTCACACCACGTGATGTTGTTGATGTGGTAGTACAAGGTTAGGGCTCCAGTGCAGATGTCTGCTTTGTCACTAGATTTATGTAGGTGCAGAAGTTCAAAAAGTGTGGCTTATATATTGCACAAAAGGCTAAGTATGGATAACTCTTCAGGAATCTCTGTGGCTCTAAGTAGGAATGGGGCTTTTACTGTAGCAGAAATGCAAAACATACTGAGACTAACATTGTATTTGTTGAGGAAATGTTGATGTGTCTTAAGATGGATGCTTAATGATGTACATGCTGAAGGGGGCACTGTATTCAAGTATGTGCCTAACAAGAGAGGAATAAGTTGAACAGAGTGGTACCATAACTTCATTGGCCCTTTGGGAGATACCATGAAGTACAGGTTGTGCAAGGGAGATGAGTTTTCTAATCACAGCAGAGATGTGGTGCTGGTCAGAGGGGATCTTGTTTATCAATACTGGTACTGAAATTCCTGATGACTGTGTCAGATTTAAATACAATGTTGTCTATGTGATATGTGGTACTGATGCTAGATTTATTAAAGAAAGCTACACTGCATTTTTTAGCATTGATGCTAAGACCAATGACTAACACACCAAGCATATGTCTGGTCCAGCCTTTGCTGGTGAATTTGAGTATCAAAATGGGATTTGCTTATCTCCCCCAGTTTGCACTTATCAACAAACATGGTTAGCCTTAGTCTCTTGATAATAGTTTTCATGTCAGACAACTATATGCTAAACTGGAGGAGGACAACAATAGAGCTTTTTTTTATACTGCTGGTGATGTTTTTCAGTCTCAGATAAATGTCCCTCCACTTTTACAGCAAGTATTCAGCCATATAGCCAGTTACCTATCTGGATAACTAAGCATGGATTAATGATAATTTTGGGGAATTGTCAATAGCCCCAGCATGAGAGAAAATGCTGAAGGCCTTTGCAACATTTGAGTAAGCAATGTGGATTGCATGCCCCTTATTCATGGCCTCAGTAATCCTTAAAAAAATAATCAGGGTGAGAGAGCATTGTCTGCCTTTTACAACCCCAATCTGGTGAGTGTCCAGGGATATAATGTCACCTACTTCACTGTTTTATTACTTCAGCTATAATATGTTACATAGCCTTGCAAATAATACTCTTGAGACTAATATGTCTGCACTTCTCAGAGTTAAAATAGATGTACCACCTTTATACAAGGGCTATACAACAGCTGTTCTTCACATCTCAAAGGTACAACCAATGGAAAAATTGAGGTTCAAGATTTAATGGAGAGGTTTTGAAAACTAGATTTTTACTGCTTAGCAAACATTCAGAGGTATTATCTGGACCTTTTTTTGATAACTCTAAAAGAATTTGGTCCTGAATTATTTTATAAGGAGAGGTGAGGGGATAATGGTAGAGGAGATGATGGATGGGATAAATTAGGAAGAGAATTTGTCCACAAGAATATTAGCAATGTCTTCCGGGTCAGAGAAAGAGGTAGAAATGTATAGGTACAGATGTCTCAATATGTTTATCCAAGAAGGAGTACAATTCTGAGGAAAACCTCAAGTACAAGGTTTGCTGGTAAGCGGTATTATTATAAGAAAAGTAAATTACAAGCAGCTGCTTTTGACTAATTTCTGAATGTAGTGGAATTACCAGGGATTGCAAAGATGGCATTCATGGTGAAAGACAGAAAAATTCTCAAATTTGCCTTGGGAGGGAATAACAAGTAGGGTGGTACAATAAAAAACATTTAAAAGGAAAAGATTTAGAAAAATTAAAACCTCTGAGGAGCAGGAGGACTACCTGGACAAGAGGGGTGACATCTTCCAAATCCAGAAGCTGGAGGCATATTTATTAGTAGTATACATTTGCTATGTTATGAGTGGATAGTTGAAGTCACCCTTAAGGAGGGTATTTTGCTTAATAGATAATCTTAACTGGTTAAGATATTCTACACACCCATAAGAAGTTATAGATGGGGTTCTATAATTGTCTAAGATGAAGTAACTAATTTAATTGAGTGTAACTAGGACTTCAAACAGATCAAGGTTTGTTTTGTACAAAATATAATGAGAGACATTGTGTTACAAATAAATGCAAATTCTCCCCTACATTTTGGTGAATCCGAATGGAAGATAAACATTGTACTCTTGAACAGAGGGTGTGCTATCATTACATTGGAAGCAGGCTTCTGTAATAACACAAATAAGATCAAAGGATCAATGAGTCACAGCACCATTCACACTTGGCCAATACCCATCCTCATCTGACCCCTCCCCCAAGAAGGGCAAAACTGATCATTCCTGAGTAAATTTATGTTTACCCATCTAATCACCTAGGCTTAATCTGAAGATTGCTAGGGTGCTATTTTGTTAAACTTGCATGTACAGGGTGTTCCATAGGTGAGGTAGGCATTGGGTATAACTTTGTCTCTCCAGCGTATCTGTTTTTTGAATTAGTGGAGATTTAATTCCTTAATTTTGGTATTAGTGGATCTATTTGATGTTAGAAGACACAGGGGATCAAGGATGATGGGGTCCCTAATGGCACAGAGCACAACACATGGATCACTGCTCAAGAGTCCATAAGAAACTGAGTGAAAGGATAGTACTTTAAACTTTTCCTGGTAGTGCAAAGACTTTAGGCCAAAATCATCTTTGTTGGGAACCTCTGGGGCCTTTCCAGTCACTTAATATATATACAAAGTTGCATCCCAATGGGGGTATTGTATTCAATAGCTGAGCTAATTAGGACTGCATAACAAAAGATGATAAATTCTATGGACCTTGATGATATGCCTTAATTTAAATAACAGCTATGCAAAACAGAAGGATTTTCTGACACTGTTACTACAGGGTTGTTAAAGGAGGGGAAATTAACAATCCAAATTCAAAAACCCTGATTACATTATGATTTTGCAGTGGGATATTGGCTATACTGTATTTTGAGGAAGAGAGAGTGAGTTATTTATCAAATGTGATAGTTATACACTTTTCACATTTATTTGTAGCACTTTTTCCATGCACCACTTGTTTACTACTGTAAATTCCTTCTGTAATTAATGAATATTAGAGGGAGAGCTAACAATAATGTTCAAAGGTCCCTAGTCCCAGTCTGGAGAGCAGAGAAGCAGATGCCAAAAAGAAGATACCTAGTACTGTGCACTGGGGAATACCACTAATTGCCTTTGTGTATTCTGAGGAGGTTCCTGCCACCTTAACTATGTGGGTTCTGTCTTTCATCCAGTTGGCTATTCACCATACTATGTATGGATTTACTTTTAACATATTTAACTTGCTCACATTGTCAGCATATGGCATCGCATCAAATGCTTTGGCCAGATCCAAATAAGCTGTGTGGGCAGAGTGATCACTATGAAAAACCTGTGTAACATTCTTTAAAAAGTTAACTTAACTGAGTAAGTAGGATATCCCATTGACAAATCCAGTAACAAAACCAGAAGCCATTCAGGACATCACAGAAAAATTCAGTAACCGCAAGCTATCACAATACAATAAGCTTTCATAAACGCTCTGTCAAATGCATCAAAAAATGCATTTAAGTCCAGCCCAGGTCTTAATACTGCCATAAATAAAAATTATACTGAAAGCATGATCTTTAAGGTAATTATCTTATCATGTTTGTAATGTTTGTTATATTTTTATCTCATGTTTTTTATAGTTATGTTTTATGTATATATTATCTTTCTTTACATGCTGGAGCATTGATTTAAATTTTTAAATATAAGATTGCATTTGATGCAAGAATATTTTAAAGAACTATTGTAATGTGATTTTGCATACTGTGGTTTAAAATATGTATTGTGTTAAGATCTCAGTATACATGATTACATCATATGCTTTTCATGTATCTTACATATTTTAAATGTGACTTGGATGATTTTTTGATACATATGGAAAAGCATTGATGAAAGCTTATTGCACTGTGATAGCTTGGGGTTAGTGAGTTTTTCTGTGGTGCCCTGAATGACTTCTTGTTTGTTCTTTAATTTATTACTGCTGGAGTTTGACATACTTCGGGGAGAAATACAGTAGCTAATTTCTGGTTAAACAATTTAATGAGGTTTTACAAGGACATGTTTGTTATTTATTAGACATTCAGTTAAATTTTCAGGTCCCATGGAAGCAGCGTTTTTTTGTTTTAGAGACCATCATCAGTTCATGCTCCTATAAGAGAATAAGAGATATAATAGATTTAGGAATTTGTGGAGTTATGGTAGTTGCTTTAGTGGTTAAGTTTGCACTAAAATTTTCTGATAGAATATTTGTTCTGTATATTGGGTCTGAGCAGTTGGTGCCATTTTGGACAAGTTCAGAACACAGATTGACGTTATGTCTTAGTTTTCTAATATAGCTAAAAATTACTTTCAGTTGTTTAGCTTCAGACATTAATTTAAGTTCATTATTTGCATTACAAGCCCTACTAGAAGTTTTTTTGTTATTTACTGACATTCTTACTGCAATCTTTAATAATATGAGAATGATTTAAGAAAATCTTCCTTTTATTATAGAATTTTCATTCTTAAAGTTTCCATTATATTTGGCTCTAGTAGGGAAGGCCAGCTGTAGCAACTTATCTATTTGGGAATAGATCTACTTTGTATAAACAGCAGCTGAGTCAATGTTCAGTCTGTTGATATTACAAGTGGATTTGGATAGCTTGTTATAGAATTTGAGGCAGTTTGAGGAGGTTTGCCTGTTTGAGATCACTTGTCTCAGAATTACTAACTCCGGGGGTTTTATAGATTTTGAAAGTACTTATAAATTCATGCTCAGACTTATTCAGGTATAGAGAAACTGGAGGGGCAGTACACTAATGGCAATATTATTTAGGACCTGGGCAAAAACATTATGTCCTATACTTGGTTTAAAAACTATCTGTTCCAAGAAAATTCTGCTTAATTAGTCTAAGAATCTCTGGACATGCCAGCTTTGGAGGGAATAGGTTCTCCAGGTTATGGATTGGTAGTTGACAGCTTCCATTATATGAAAGCATTTTTAGCAAAAGTTCCTCAAATGAACTAAGGAATCTTAGCAGGCTTAGATCCCCCAGGGTGGGAGGTTGGTATAATGGTTAAGGTGTTTGCCTTACAGACAGAAGGTACAGGATTTGATTCTCACAGGGGGTAATCAGCTAGGTTTAAAATGGCCAACATGGGCAGTTAGCCTAGCACTGACCTATGAACCTGAGGACATGGGATGTGTCCCAGAAAAAGCTTTGAGTGATAGCTTATTTTGCTTTGTTGGATTTCAATGAGTTCAGTTTGGGGGTCTCTTGGAAACTGTCTACAGGTGATGTGGTCATTGACAAATATGGAAAATCTACCACTATTTCTATCTGACCTGAATGTATGTTAGGTGTAAAACTCAGGCGTGGTGGAGTAATAGCTTTATACTGCAATTAAGTCTCAGGGACTATACAAATGTGTAGTGCTAAAATTGCAAGAGGGCCTCAAGCTCATACTGGAGATGTTTGGTAAGCGTTTGCATACCCTACATAAACTTTATTACAAGCTGAGATAAGTACACACTTGCAGTGTTATAAGAGAGTACTGAACTTTATTTTTTCTGTTTATTGTTTCATTGAATATTGTGTTAAAATAGTACTGCATTTATCTGCTTATTTATTTGTTTACTGAAAATTCTGAGCTCTCTCTCTCTCTGTTCTCTCCCTATCTGCAGTTATACTTCTCACTTCATTGTTATTCGGTGTAGAAGTCTTAGCCTAGAGGGATTATCTGTGCCTTAAAGTCTTAGTCCCTTATCTCTGAAATTATTTCTGCTGAATAGTTGCATACTGGAGCTGTTTGGTAAGCTTTTGCATACCCTACATCAACTTTATTACAAGCTGAGATAAGAACAAACTTGCAGTGTTATAACATAGTACTAAATTTTAGTTTTTCTGTTTATTGTTTCATTGAATATTTTGTTAAAAGTAATACTGCATTTATCTGCTTATTTATTTGTTCACTGAAAATTCTGAGCTCTCTCTCTGTTCTCTCCCTGTCTGCAGTTAGTTTGTTCTTGTCACTTCAGTGTTATTCGTTGTAGAAGTCTTAGCCAAGAGGGATTGTCTGTGCCTAAAAGTCATAGTCCCTTATCTCTGAAATTATTTCTGTTGAATATTAGCATGCTGGAGCTGTTTTCTTAGCCTTTGCATACCCTACATCAAGTTTATTACAAGCTGAGGTAAGTACAAACTTGCAGTGTTATAAGATAGTGCTGAATATTTTTTTCTATTTTTGTTTCATTGAATATTGTGTTAAAAATAGTACTGCATTTATCTGCTTATTTGTTTGCTGAAAATTCTGAGCTCTCTCTCTGTTCTCTCCCTGTCTGCAGTTAGTTTATTCTTCTCACTTCATTGTTATTCTGTGAAGAAGTCTTAGCCTAGAGTGATTCTCTGTGACTTAAAGTCTTAGACCCTTATCTCTAAAATTATTTCTGCTGAACAGTTGCATGCTGGAGCTGTTTGGTTAGCTTTTGCATACCCTACATCAACTATATTACAAGTTGAGATATGTACAAACTTACAGTGTTTTAAGATTGTACTGAATTTTATTATTTCTGTTTATTGTTTGACTATTGTGTTCAAACTAGTACTGCATTCATCTGCTTATTTATTTGTTTACTGAAAATTCTGAGCTCTCTCTCTGTTCTCTCCCTGTCTGCAGTTAGTTTATTCTTCTCACTTCATTGTTATTCTGTGAAGAAGTCTTAGCCTAGAGTGATTTTCTGTGACTTAAAGTCTTAGACCCTTATCTCTAAAATTATTTCTGCTGAATAGTTGCATGCTGGAGCTGTTTGGTTAGCTTTTGCATACCCTACATCAACTATAGTACAAGTTGAGATATGTACAAACTTACAGTGTTTTAAGATTGTACTGAATTTTATTATTTCTGTTTATTGTTTGACTATTGTGTTCAAACTAGTACTGCATTCATCTGCTTATTTATTTGTTTACTGAAAATTCTGAGCTCTCTCTCTGTTCCCTTCATTTCTGCAATTAGTTTATTCTTCTCACGACAGTGTTATTCAGTATAGAAGTCTTAGCCTAGAGGAATTCACTGTGCCTTAAAGTCTTAGTCCCTTATCTATGAAATTATTTTTGCTAAATAGTTGCATACTGGAACTGTACGGTTAGCTTTTGCATACCCTACATTAACTTTATTACAAGCTGAGATTAAGTACAAACTTGCAGTGTTATAAGATAGCAATACATTTTATTTTTTCTGCTTTTGGTTTAATTGAATGATATGTTAAAATTAGTACTGCATTTATCTGCTTATTTGTTTGTTGAAAATTCTGAGCTCCTTCTCAGTTCTCTCTCTGTCTGCAGTTAGTTTATTCTTTTCACTTCATTGTTATTCAGTGTAGAAGTCTTATCTTAGAGGGATTCTCTGTGCCTTAAAGTCTCAGTCCCTTATCTCTTAAATTATTTCTGCTGAATAGTTGCATACTGGAGCTGTTTGGTTAGCTTTTGTATACGCTACATCAACTTTATTACAAGCTGAATTTTATTTTTTCTGCTTTTTTACATTGAATATTGTTTTAAAAATAGCACTGCATTTATCTGCTTATTTATTTGTTTACTGAAAATACTGAGCTCTCTCTCTGTTCTCTCCCTGTCTGCAGTTAGTTTATTCTTCTCACTTCATTGTTATTTGGTGCAGAAGTCTTAGCTTAGAGGGATTCCCTGAGCCTTAAAGTCTTAGTCCCTTATCTCTGAATTATTTCTGCTGAATAGTTGAATACTGGAAATATTAGGTTAGTTTTTGCATACCCTACATCAACTTTATTTTATGCTGAGATAAGTACAAATTTGCAGTTTTATAAGACAGTACTGAATTTTATATGTCTGTTTATTGTTTCACTGAATACTGTGTTAAAAATAGTACTGCATTTATCTGCTTATTTGTTTACTGAAAATTCTGAGCCCGCTCTCTTTCTCTCTCTCTGTGTTCTCTCCCTGTCTGCAGTTAGTTTATTCCTGTCACTTCAGTGTTATTCAGTGTAGAACTCTTTGCCCAGAGGGATTATCTGTGCCTAAAAGTCTTAGCCCCTTATCTCTGAAATTATTTCTGCTGAATACTTGCATGCTGGAGCTGTTTGGTTAGCTTTTGAATACCCTACATCAAGTTTATTACAAGCTGAGGTAAATACAAACTTGCAGTGTTATAAGATAGTACCTATTATTTTTTTCTGTTTTTTGTTTCATTGAATATTGTGTTAAAAATAGTACTGCATTAATCTGCTTATTTGTTTGCTGAAAATTCTGAGCTCTCTCTCTCTGTTCTCTCCCTGTCTGCAGTTAGTTTTTTCTTCTCGCTTCATTATTAGTCAGTGTAGAAGTCTTAGCCTAGAGTGATTCTCTGTGACGTAAAGTCTTGGACCCTTATCTCTAAAATTATTTCTGCTGAATAGTTGCATGCTGGAGCTGTTTGGTTAGCTTTTGCATACCCTGCATCAACTTTATTACAAGTTGAGATATGTACAAACTTACAGTGTTTTAAGATTGTACTGAATGTTATTATTTCTGTTTATTGTTTAACTATTGTGGTAAAATTAGTACTGCATTCACCAGCTTATTTATTTGTTTACTGAAAATTCTGAGCTCTCTCTCTGTTCCCTCCCTTTCTGCAGTTAGTTTATTCTTCTCACGTCAGTGTTATTCAGTATAGAAGTCTTAGCCTAGAGGGATTCACTGTGTCTAAAAGTCTTAGTCCCTTATCTATGAAATTATTTTTGCTGAATAGTTGCATACTGGAGCTGTATGGTTAGCTTTTGTATACCCTACATTAACTTTATTACAAGCTGAGATTAAGTACAAACTTGCAGTGTTATAAGATAGTAATACATTTTATGTTTTCTGCTTTTGGTTTAATTGAATGATGTGTTAAAATCAGTACTGCATTTATCTGCTTATTTGTTTGCTGAAAATTCTGAGCTCTTTCTCAGTTCTCTCTCTCTGTCTGCAGTTAGTTTATTCTTTTCACTTCATTGTTATTTGGTGTAGAAGTCTTATCTTAGAGAGATTCTCTGTGCCTTAAAGTCTCAGTCCCTTATCTCTTAAATTATTTCTGCTGAATAGTTGCATACTGGAGCTGTTTGGTTAGCTTTTGTATATGCTACATCAACTTTATTACAAGCTGAATTTTATTTTTTCTGTTTTTTTTCATTGAATATTGTTTTAAAAATAGCACTGCATTTATCTGCTTATTTATTTGTTTACTGAAAATACTGAGCTCTCTCTCTGTTCTCTCCCTATATGCAGCTAGTTTATTCTTCTCACTTCATTGTTATTCAGTGTAGAAGTCTTAGCCTACAGGGATTCTCTGTGCCTTAAAGTCTTAGTCCCTTATCTCTGAAATTATTTCTACTGAATAGTTGAATACTGGAGCTGTTTGGTTAGGTTTTGCATACCCTACAACAACTTTATTACATGCTGAGATAAGTACAAACTTGCAGTTTTATAAGATAGTACTGAATTTTATATTTCTGTTTATTGGTTCATTGAATATTGTGTTAAAAATAGTACTGCATTTATCTGCTTATTTATTTGTTTACTGAAAATTCTGAGCTCTCTCTCTCTGTTCTCTCCCTGTCTGCAGTTAGTTTATTCTTGTCACTTCAGTGTTATTCGGTGTAGAAGTCTTAGCTGAGAGGGATTATCTGTGCCTAAATGTCGTATTCCCTTATCTCAGAAATTATTTCTGCTGAATAGTCGCATGATGGAGCTGTTTGGTTAGCTTTTACATACCTTACATCAAGTTTATTACAAGCTGAGGTAAATACAAACTTGCAGTGTTATAAGATAGAACTGAATTTTATTTTTTTCTGTATATTGATTCATTGAATATTGTGTTAAAAATAGTCGTGCATTTATTTGTATTTTTCTGAGTTTACTGAAAATTCTGAGCTCTCTCTCTGTTCTCTCCCTGTCTGCAGTAAGTTTATTCTTCTCACTTCATTGTTATTTGGTGTAGAAGTCTTAGCTTAGAGGGATTCCCTGAGCCTTAAAGTCTTAGTCCCTTAACTCTAAAATTATTTCTGCTGAATTGTTGAATACTGGAGATGTTTGGTTAGTTTTTGCATACCCTACATCAACTTTATTTTATGTTGAGATAAGTACAAACTTGCAGTTTTATAAGACAGGACTGAATTTTATATTTCTGTTTATTGTTTCATTGAATACTGCGTTAAAAATAGTACTGCAATTATCTGCTTATTTGTTTACTGAAAATTCTGAGCCCTCTCTCTGTTCTCTCCCTTTCTGCAGTTAGTTATTCTTCTCACTTCAGTGTTACTCGATGTAGAAGTCTTAGCCTAGAGGAATTCACTGTGCCTTAAAATCTTAGTCCCTTATCTATGAAATTATTTTTGCTGAATAGTTGCATACTGGAGCTGTATGGTTAGCTTGTGCATACCCTACATCAACTTTATTACAAGCTGAGATAAGTACAAACTTGCAGTGTTATAAGATAGTACTGAATTTTATTTTTTCATTTTATTGTTTCATTGAATATTGTGTTAAAATAGTACTGCATTTATCTGCTTATTTGTTTACTGAAAATTCTTAGCACTCTCTCTGTTCTCTCCCTGTCTGCAGTTAGTTTATTCTTCTCACTTCATTGTTATTTGCTGTAGAAGTATTAGTCTAGAGGGATTCTTTCAGCCTTAAAGTCTTAGTACCTTATCTCTGAAATAAATTCTGCTGAATAGTTGCATACTGGAGCTCTTTGTTTAGCTTTTGGGTACCCTACATCAACTGTATTAAAAGCTGAGATAAGTACAAACTTGCAGTGTTATAAGATAGTACTGAATTTTATTTTTTCCATTTATTGTTTCATTGACTATTGTGTTAAAAATAGAACTGCATTTATCTGCTTTTTTATTTGTTTACTGAAAATTCTGAGCTCTCTCTTTCTTCTCTCCTTTTCTGCAGTTAGTTTATTCTTCTCACTTCAGTGTTATTCGGTGTAGAAGTCTTAGCCTAGAGGATTCTCTGTGCCTTAAAGTCTTATTCCTTCATCTCTGAAATTATCTGTGCTGAATAGTTGCATACTGGAGCTGTTTGGTTAGCTTTTGCATCCCTACATTTACTTTATTACAAGTTGAGATAAGTACAAATTTGCAGTGCTATAATATAGTACTGAATTTTTTTTTCTGTTTTTTTCATTGAATATTGAGTTAAAAATAGAACTGCATTTATCTGCTTATTCATTTGTTTACTGAAAATTCTGAGCTATCTCTCTGTTTTCTGCCTTTCTGCAGTTATTTTATTCTTCTCACTTCGGTGTTATTCGGTGAAGTAGTCTTATACTAGAGGGATTCTCTGTGCCTTAAAGACTTAGTCCCTTATCTCTGAAATTATTTCTGCTGAATAGTTGCATACTGGAGCTGTTTGGTTAGCTTTTGCATACACTACATCAACTTTATTACAAGCTGAGATAAGTACAAACTTGCAGTGTTATAGGATAGTACTAAATTTTATTTTTTCTGCTTTTTGTTTCATTGAATATGGTGTTAAAAATAGTACTGCATTTATCTGTTTATTTGTTTGCTGAAAGTTCTGAGCTCTCTCTCTGCTCTCAACCTGTCTGCAGTTAGTTTATTCTTCTCACTTCAATATTAGTCGGTGTAGAAGTCTTAGCCTAGAGTGATTCTCTGTGATTTAAAGTCATAGGCCCTTATCTCTAAAATTATTTCTGCTGCATATTTGCATGCTGGAGCTGTTTGGTTAGCTTTTGCATACCCTACATCAACTTTATTACAAGTTGAGATATGTACAAACTTACAGTGTTTTAAAATTGTACTGAATTTTATTATTTCTGTTTATTGTTTAATTGACTATTGTGGTAAAACTAGTACTGCATTCATCTGCTTATTTATTTGTTTACTGAAAATTCTGAGCTCTCTCTCTGTTCCTTCCCTTTCTGCAGCTAGTTTATTCTTCTCACATCAGTGTTATTCGGTATAGAAGTCTTAGCCTAGAGGAATTCACTGTGCCTTAAAGTCTTAGTCCCTTACCAATGAAATTATTTTTGCTGAATAGTTGCATACTGGAACTGTATGGTTAGCTTTTGCATACCCTACATTAACTTTATTACAAGCTGAGATTAAGTACAAACTTGCAGTGTTATAAGATAGTAATACCTTTTATTTTTTCTTCTTTTGGTTTAATTGAATGATGTGTTAAAATTAGTACTGCATTCATCTGCTTATTTGTTTGCTGAAAATTCTGAGCTCTTTCTCAGGTCTCTCTCTCTGTCTGCAGTTAGTTTAGTCTTTCCACTTCATTGTTATTCAGTGCAGAAGTCTTAGCTTAGAGGGATTCTCTGTACCTTAAAGTCTCAGTCCCTTATCTCTGAAATTATTTCTGCTGAATAGTTGAATACTGGAGCTGTTTGGTTAGCTTTTGCATACCCTACATCAACTTTATTACATGCTGAGATAAGTACAAACTTGCAGTTTTATAAGATAGTACTGAATTTTATATTTCTCTTTATTGTTTCATTGAATATTGTGTTAAAAATAGTACTGCATTTATCTGCTTATTTATTTGTTTACTGAAAATTCTGAGCTCTCTCTCTCTGTTCTCTCCCTGTCAGCAGTTAGTTTATTCTTGTCACCTCAATGTTATTCGGTGTAGAAGTCTTAGTCGAGAGGGATTATCTGTGCCTAAAAGTCTTAGTCCCTTATCTCTGAAATTATTTCTGCTGAATAGTTGCATGCTGGAACTGTTTGGTTAGCTTTTGCATACCCTACATCAAGTTTATTACAAGCTGAGGTAAGTACAAACTTGCAGTGTTTTAAGATAGAACTGAATTTTATTTTTTTCTCTTTATTGATTCATTGAATATTGTGTTAAAAATAGTAGTGCATTTATCTGTATTTTTATGGGATTTTACTGAAAATTCTGAGCTCTCTCTCTGTTCTCTCCCTGTCTGCAGTTAGTTTATTCTTCTCACTTCATTGTTATTTGGTGTAGAAGTCTTAGCTTAGAGCGATTCCCTGAGCCTTAAAGTCTTAGTCCCTTATCTCTGAATTATTTCTGCTGAATAGTTGAATACTTGAGATATTAGGTTAGTTTTTGCATACCCTACATCAACTTTATTTTATGCTGAGATAAGTACAAACTTGCAGTTTTATAAGACAGTACTGAATTTTATATGTCTGTTTATTGTTTCACTGAATACTGTGCTAAAAATAGTACTGCATTTGTCTGCTTATTTGTTTACTGAAAATTATGAGCTCTTTCTCTCTCTGTTCTCTCCCTGTCTGCAGTTAGTTTATTCCTGTCACTTCAGTGTTATTCAGTGTAGAACTCTTTGCCCAGAGGGATTATCTGTGCCTAAAAGTCTTAGTCCCTTATCTCTGAAATTATTTCTGCTGAATACTTGCATGCTGGAGCTGTTTGGTTAGCTTTTGAATACCCTACATCAAGTTTATTACAAGCTGAGTTAAATACAAACTTGCAGTGTTATAAGATAGTACCTAATATTTTTGCTATTTTTTGTTTCATTGAATATTGTGTTAAAAATAGTACTGCATTAATCTGCTTATTTATTTGCTGAAAATTCTGAGCTCTCTCTCTCTGTTCTCTCCCTGTCTGCAGTTATTTTTTTCTTCTCACTTCATTATTAGTCAGTGTAGAAGTCTTAACCTAGAGTGATTCTCTGTGAATTAAAGTCTTAGACCCTTATCTCTAAAATTATTTCTGCTGAATAGTTGCATGCTGGAGCTGTTTGGTTAGCTTTTGCATACCCTACATCAACTTTATTACAAGTTGAGATATGTACAAACTTACAGTGTTTTAAAATTGTACTGAATTTTATTATTTCTGTTTATTGTTTAATTGACTATTGTGGTAAAATTAGTACTGCATTCATCAGCGTATTTATTTGTTTACTGAAAATTCTGAGCTCTCTCTCTGTTCCCTCCCTTTCTGCAGTTAGTTTATTCTTCTCACCTCAGAGTTATTCAGTATAGAAGTCTTAGCCTAGAGGTATTCACTGTGCCTAAAAGTCTTAGTCCCTTATCTATGAAATTATTTTTGCTGAATAGTTGCATACTGGAGCTGTATGGTTAGCTTTTGTATGCTCTACATTAACTTTATTACAAGCTGAAATTAAGTACAAACTTGCAGTGTTATAGGATAGTAATACATTTTATTTCTTCTGCTTTTGGTTTAATTGAATGATGTGTTAAAATCAGTACTGCATTTATCTGCTTATTTGTTTGCTGAAAATTCTGAGCTCTTTCTCTGTTCTCTCTCTGTCTGCAGTTAGTTTATTCTTTTCACTTCATTGCTATTCAGTGTAGAAGTCTTAGCTTAGAGTGATTCTCTGTGCCTTAAAGTCTCAGTCCCTTATCTCTTAAATTATTTCTGCTGAATAGTTGCATACTGGAGCTGTTTGGTTAGCTTTTGTATATGCTACATCAACTTTATTACAAGCTGAATTTTATTTTTTCTGTTTTTTTTTTTCATTGGATATTGTTTTAAAAATAGCACTGCATTTATCTGCTTATTTATTTGTTTACTGAAAATACTGAGCTCTCTCTCTGTTCTCTCCCTATATGCAGTTAGTTTATTCTTCTCACTTCATTGTTATTTGGTGTAGAAGTCTTAGACTAGAGGAATTCTCTGTGCCTTAAAGTCTTAGTCCCTTATCTCTGAAATTATTTCTGCTGAATAGTTGAATACTGGAGCTGTTTAGTTAGCTTTTGCATACCCTACATCAACTTTATTACATGCTGAGATAAGTACAAACTTGCAGTTTTATAAGATAGTACTGAATTTTATATTTCTGTTTATTGTTTCATTGAATATTGTGTTAAAAATAGTACTGCATTTATCTGCTTATTTATTTGTTTACTGAAAATTCTGAGCTCTCTCTCTCTGTTCTCTCCCTGTCTGCAGTTAGTTTATTCTTGTCACTTCAGTGTTATTCGGTGTAGAAGTCTTAGCTCAGAGGTATTATCTGTGCCTAAATGTCGTAGTCCATTATCTCTGAAATTATTTCTGCTGAATAGTCGCATGCTGGAGCTGTTTGGTTAGCTTTTACACATCCTACATCAAGTTTATTACAAGCTGAGGTAAATACAAACTTGCAGTGTTATAAGATAGAACTGAATTTTATTTTTTTGTGTGTATTGATTCATTGAATATTGTGTTAAAAATAGTCGTGCATTTATCTGTATTTTTCTGAGTTTACTGAAAATTCTGAGCTCTCTCTCTGTTCTCTCCCTGTCTGCAGTTAGTTTATTCTTCTCACTTCATTGTTATTTGGTGTAGAAGTCTTAGCTTAGAGGGATTCCCTGAGCCTTAAAGTCTTAGTCCCTTATCTCTGAAATTATTTCTGCTGAATTGTTGAATACTGGTGATGTTTGGTTAGTTTTTGCATACCCTACATCAACTTTATTTTATGCTGAGATAAGTACAAACTTGCAGTTTTATAAGACAATACTGAATTTTATATTTCTGTTTATTGTTTCATTGAATACTGCATTAAAAATAGTACTGCAATTATCTGCTTATTTGTTTACTGAAAATTCTGAGCCCTCTCTCTGTTCCTTCCCTTTCTGCAGTTAGTTTATTCTTCTCACTTCAGTTTTACTCGGTGTAGAAGTCTTAGCCTAGAGGAATTCACTGTGCCTTAAAATCTTAGTCCCTTATCTATGAAATTATTTTTGCTGAATAGTTGCATTCTGGAGCTGTATGGTTAGCTTTTGCATACCCTACATCAACTTTATTACAAGCTGAGATAAGTACAAACTTGCAGTGTTATAAGATAGTACTGAATTTTATTTTTTCATTTTATTGTTTCATTGAATATTGTGTTAAAATAGTACTGCATTTATCTGCTTATTTGTTTACTGAAAATTCTTAGCACTCTCTCTGTTCTCTCCCTGTCTGCAGTTAGTTTATTCTTCTCACTTCATTGTTATTTGCTGTAGAAGTATTAGTCTAGAGGGATTCTTTCAGCCTTAAAGTCTTAGTACCTTATCTCTGAAATAAATTCTGCTGAATAGTTGCATACTGGAACTGTTTGGTTAGCTTTTGCATACACTACATCAACTTTATTACAAGCTGAGATAAGTACAAACTTGCAGTATTATAGGATAGTACTGAATTTTATTTTTTCAGCTTTTTGTTTCATTGAATATTGTGTTAAAAATAGTACTGCATTTATCTGCTTATTTGTTTTCTGAAAATTCTGAGCTCTCTCTCTGTTCTCAACATGTCTGCAGTTAGTTTATTCTTCTCACTTCAATATTAGTCGGTGTAGAAGTCTTAGCCTAGAGTGATTCTCTGTGACTTAAAGTCTTAGACCCTTATCTCTAAAATTATTTCTGCTGAATAGTTGCATGCTGGAGCTGTTTGGTTAGCTTTTACATACCCTACATCAACTTTATTACAAGTTGAGATATGTACAAACTTACAGTGTTTTAAGATTGTACTGAATTTTATTATTTCTGTTTATTGTTTAATTGACTATTGTGGTAAAACTAGTACTGCATTCATCTTCTTATTTATTTGTTTACTGAAAATTCTGAGCTCTCTCTTCCCTCCCTTTCTGCAGTTAGTTTATTCTTCTCACGTCAGTGTTATTCGGTATAGAAGTCTTAGCCTAGAGGAATTCACTGTGCCTTAAAGTCTTAGTCCCATATCAATGAAATTATTTTTGCTGAATAGTTGCATACTGGAACTGTATGGTTAGCTTTTGCATACCCTACATTAACTTTATTACAAGCTGAGATTAAGTACAAACTTGCAGTGTTATAAGATAGTAATACATTTTATTTTTTCTGCTTTTGGTTTAACTGAATGATGTGTTAAAATTAGTACTGCATTTATCTGCTTATTTGTTTGCTGAAAATTCTGAGCTCTTTCTCAGTTCTCTCTCTCTGTCTGCAGTTAGTTTATTCTTTCCACTTCATTGTTATTCAGTGTAGAAGTCTTAGCTTAGAGGGATTCTCTGTGCCTTAAAGTCTCAGTCCCTTATCTCTTAAATTATTTCTGCTGAATAGTTCCATACTGGATCTGTTTGGTTAGCTTTTCTATACGCTACATCAACTTTATTACAAGCTGAATTTAATTTTTTCTGTTTTTTTTCATTGAATATTGTTTTAAAAATAGCACTGCATTTATCTGCTTATTTATTTGTTTACTGAAAATACTGAGCTCTCTCTCTGTTCTCTCCCTATATGCAGTTAGTTTATTCTTCTCACTTCATTGTTATTCGGTATAGAAGTCTTAGCCTAGCGGGATTCTCTTTGCCTTAAAGTCTTAGTCCCTTATCTCTGAAATTATTTCTGCTGAATAGTTTAATACTGGAGCTGTTTGGTTAGCTTTTGCATACCCTACATTAACTTTTTTACATGCTGAGATAAGTACAAACATACAGTTTTATAAGATAGTACTGCATTTTATATTTCTGTTTATTGTTTCATTGAATATTGTGTTAAAAATAGTACTGCATTTATCTGCTTATTTATTTGTTTACTGAAAATTCTGAGCTCTCTCTCTTTGTTCTCTCAATTAGTTTATTCTTGTCACCTCAATGTTATTCGGTCTAGAAGTCTTAGTTGAGAGGGATTATCTGTGCCTAAAAGTCTTAGTCCCTTATCTCTGAAATTATTTCTGCTGAATAGTTACATGCTGGAGCTGTTTGGTTAGCTTTTGCATACCCTACATCAAGTTTATTACAAGCTGAGCTAAGTACAAACTTGCAGTGTTTTAAGATAGAACTGAATTTTATTTTTTTCTGTTTATTGATTCATTGAATATTGTGTTAAAAATAGTCATGCATTTATCTGTATTTTTATGTGAGTTTACTGAAAATTCTGAGCTCTCTCTCTGTTCTCTCCCTGTCTGCAGTTAGTTTATTCTTCTCACTTCATTGTTATTTGGTGTAGAAGTCTTAGCTTAGAGGGATTCCCTGAGCCTTAAAGTCTTAGTCCCTTATCTCTGAATTATTCCTGCTGAACAGTTGAATACTGGAGATGTTTGGTTAGTTTTGTGCATACCCTACATCAACTTTATTTTATGCTGAGATAACTACAAACTTGAAGTTTTACAAGACAGTACTGAACTTTACATTTCTGTTTATTGTTTCATTGAATACTGTGTTAAAAATAGTACTGCATTTATCTGTTTACTGAAAATTCTGAGCTCTTTCTCTCTCTGTTCTCTCCCTGTCTGCATTTAGTTTATTCCTGTCACTTCAGTGTTATTCGGTGTAGAACTCTTTGTCCAGAGGGATTACCTGTGCCTAAAAGTCTTAGTCCCTTATCTATGAAATTATTTCTGCTGAATACTTGCATGCTGGAGCTGTTTGGTTAGCTTTTGAATACCCTACATCAAGTTTATTACAAGCTGAGGTAAATACAAACTTGCAGTGTTATAAGATAGTACGTAATATTTTTTTCTATTTTTTGTTTCCTTGAATATTGTGTTAAAAATAGTACTGCATTAATCTGCTTATTTGTTTGCTGAAAATTCTGAGCTCTCTCTCTGTTCTCTCCCTGTCTGCAGTTAGTTTTTTCTTCTCACTTTATTATTAGTCAGTGTAGAAGTCTTAACCTAGAGTGATTCTCTGTGACTTAAAGTCTTAGACCCTTATCTCTAAAATTATTTCTGCTGAATAGTTGCATGCTGCAGCTGTTTGGTTAGCTTTTGCATACCCTACATCAACTTTATTACAAGTTGAGATATGTACAAACTTACAGTGTTTTAAGATTGTACTGAATTTTATTATTTCTGTTTATTGTTTAATTGACTATTGTGGTAAAACTAGTACTGCATTCATCTGCTTATTTATTTGTTTACTGAAAATTCTGAGCTCTCTCTCTCTCTGTTCCCTCCCTTTCTGCAGTTAGTGTATTCTTCTCACGTCAGTGTTATTCGGTATAGAAGTTTTAGCCTAGAGGAATTCACTGTGCCTTAAAGTCTTAGTCCCTTATCAATGGAATTATTTTTGCTGAATAGTTGCATACTGGAACTGTATGGTTAGCTTTTGCATACCCTACATTAACTTTATTAAAAGCTGAGATTAAGTACAAACTTGCAGTGTTATAAGATAGTAATACATTTTATTTTTTCTGCTTTTGGTTTAATTGAATGATGTGTTAAAATTAGTACTGCATTTATCTGCTTATTTGTTTGCTGAAAATTCTGAGCTCTTTCTCAGTTCTCTCTCTCTGTCTGCAGTTAGTTTATTCTTTCCACTTCATTGTTATTCAGTGTAGAAGTCTTAGCTTAGAGGGATTCTCTGTGCCTTAAAGTCTCAGTCCCTTATCTCTTAAATTATTTCTGCTGAATAGTGCCATACTGGAGTTGTTTGGTTAGCTTTTGTATACGTTACATCAACTTTATTACAAGCTGAATTTTATGTTTTCTGTTTTTTTTTCATTGAATATTGTTTTAAAAATAGCACTGCATTTATCTGCTTATTTATTTGTTTACTGAAAATACTGAGCTGTTCTCTCCCTATATGCAGTTAGTTTATTCTTCTCACTTCATTGTTATTCGGTGTAGAAGTCTTAGCCTAGAGGGATTCTCTGTGCCTTAAAGTCTTAGTCCCTTATCTCTGAAATTATTTCTGCTGAATAGTTGAATACTGGAGCGTTTGGTTAGCTTTTGCATACCCTACATCAACTTCATTACATGCTGAGATAAGTACAAACTTGCAGTGTTATAAGATAGTACTGAATTGTATTTTTCTGTTTATTGTTTCATTGAATATTGTGTTGAAAATAGTACTGCATTTATCTGCTTATTTGTTTGTTTACTGAAAATTCGGAGCTCTCTTTTTATTCTTTCCCTGAATTTGATTTTTTCAGTTTATATTTTCATTAAAAATTGTGTTCAAAATAGAACTGCATTTATGTGCTTATTTATTTGTTTACTGAAATTTCTGATCTCTCTTTCTGTTCTCTCCCTGTCTGCAGTTAGTTTATTATTCTCACTTCATTGTTATTCGGTTTAGAAGTCTTAGCCTAGAGGGATTCTCTGAGCCATAAAGTCTTAGTCCCTTATCTCTGAAATTATTTCTGCTGAATAGTTGCATACTGGAGCTGTTTGCTTATCTTTTGCATACCCTACATCAACGTTATTACATGCTGAGATAAGTACAAACTTGCAGTGTTATAAGACAGTACTGAATTTTATTTTTCCTGTTTATTGTTCCATTGAATATTGTGTTAAAATAGTACTGCATTTATCTGCTTATTTATTTGTTTACTGAAAATTCTGAGCTCTTTCTCGGTTTTCTCCCTTTTTGAAGTTAGTTTATTATTCTCACTTCAGTGTTATTTGGTGTAGTAGTCTGCCTAGAGGGATTCTCTGTGCCTTAAAATCTTAGTCCCTTATCTCTGAAATTATTTCTGCTGAATCATGGCAAACTGGAGCTGTTTGCTTAGCTTTTCCATACTCTGCATGAATTTTATTAAAAGCTGAGATAAGTACAAACTTGCAGTGGTATAAGATAGTACTGAATTTATTTTTTTTCTGTTTATTGTTTCATTGAATATATTGTTAAAAATAGAACTGCATTTTTCTGCTTATTTGTTTACTGAAAATTCTGAACTCTCTCTTTTTTCTCCCTTTCTGCAGTTAGTTTATTCTTCTCACTTCAGTGTTACTCGGTGTAGAAGTCTTAGCCTAGATGGATTATCTGTGCATTAAATTCTTAGTCTCTTATCTTTGAAATTATTTCTGCTGAATAATTGCATACTGGAGCTGTTTGGTTAGCTTTTTCATACCCTACATCAACTTTATTAAAAGCTGAGATAAGTGCAAACTTGCAGTGTTATAAGATAGTACTGAATTTAATTTTTTCTGTTTATTGTTTCATTGACTATATTGTTAAAAATAGAACTGCATTTATCTGTTTATTTATTTGTTTACTGAAAATTCTGAGCTCTCTCTCTCTTTTTTCTCCATTTCTGCAGTTAGTTTATTCTTCTCACTTCATTGTAATTCGGTGTAGAAGTCTTAGCCTAGAGGGATTGTTTGAGCCTTAAAGTCTTAGTCCTTTATCTCTGAAATAATTTCTGCTGAATAGTTGCGTACTGGAGCTGTTTGGTTAGCTTTTGCATACCCTAAATCAACTTTATTACAAGCTGAGATAAGTACAAACTTGCAGTGTTATAAGATAGTACTGAATTTTCTTTTTTCTTTTATTGTTTCATTGAATATTGTGTTAAAATAGTACTGCATTTATCTGCTTATTTATTTGTTTACTGAAAACTCTGAGCTCTCTCTCTCTCTGTTTTCTCCCTTTCTGCAGTTAGTTTATTCTTCTTACTTCAGCGTTATTCGATGTAGTAATCTTTGCCTAGAGGGATTCTCTGTGCCTTAAAGTCTTAGTCCATTATCTCTGAAATTATTTCTGCTGAATAGTTGCATACTGGAGTTGTTTGGTTAGCTTTTGAACACCGTACATCAACTTTATTAAATGCTGAGATTAGTACAAACTTGCAGTGTTATAAGATAGTACTGAATTTTATTTTTTCTGCTTTTTGTTTCATTGAATATTGTTTTAAAAATAGTAGTGCATTTATCTGCTTATTTGTTTGCTGAAAATTTTGAGCTCTTTCTCTCTGTTCACTCCCTGACTGCAGTTAGTTTATTCTTCTCACTTCATTGTTATACATTGTAGACGTCTTAGCCTAAAGGGATTTTCTGAGTCTTAAATTCTTAGTCCCTTATTTTTGAAATGATTTATGCTGAATATTTACATACTGGAGCAGTTTTGTTAGCTTTTGCATACCCTACATCAACTTTATTACAAGCTGAGATAAGTACAAACTTGCAGTGTTATGACAGTACTGAATTTTCTTTTTTCTTTTTATTGTTTCATTGAATATTGTATTAAAATAGTACTGCATGTATCTACATATTTATTGTTTTACTGAAAATTCTGAGCTCTCTCTCTCTGTCCTCTCCCTGTCTGCAGTTTATTCTTCTCACTTCATTGTTATTCGGTGTAGAAATCTTATCCTAGAGGGATTCTTTGAGCCTTAAAGTCTTAGTCCTATTTCCCTGAAATAATTTCTGCTTAATAGTTGTGTACTGGAGCTGTTTCGTTAGCTTTTGCGTACCCTACATTAAATTTATTAAAAGCTGAGATAAGTACAAACTTGCAGTGTTATAAGATAGCATTGATTTTTTTTCTGTTTATTGTTTCATTGACTATTGTGTTAAAAATAGAACTGCATTTATCTGCTTATTTATTTGTTTACTGAAAATTCTGAGCTCTCTCTCTCTCTGTTCTCTCCCTTTCTGCAGTTAGTTTATTCTTCTCACTTCAGTGTTATTCAGTGTAGAAGTCTTAGCCTAGAGGGATTCTCTGTGCCTTAAAGTCTTAGTCCGTTATCTCTGAAATTATTTCTGCTGAATAGTTGCATACTGGAGCTGTTTGGTTAGCTTTTGCATACCCTACATCAAGTTTATTACAAGCTGAGATTAAGTACACATTTGCAGTGTTATAAAATAGTGCTGAATTTTATTTTTTATGCTTTTTGTTTAATTGAATATTGTGTTCAAATTAGTACTGCATTTATCTGCTTATTTGTTTGCTGAAAATTCTGAGCTCTCTTTCTGTTTTCTCCCTTTCTGCAGTTAGTTTATACTTCTTACTTCAGTGTTATTCAGTGTTGTAGCCTTAGCCTACAGGATTCTCTGTGCCTTAAAGTCTTAGTCCCTTATCTCTGAAATTATTTCTGCTGAATAATTGCATACTGGAGCTGTTTGGTTAGATTTTGCATACCCTACATCAACTTTATAAAAAAGCTGAGATAAGTACAAACTTGCAGTGTTATAAGATAGCATTGATTTTTTTTCTGTTTATTGTTTCATTGACTATTGTGTTAAAACTAGAACTGCATTTATCTGCTTATTTATTGTTTTACTGAAAATTCTGAGCTCTCTCTCTGTTCTCTCTGTTTCTGCTGTTAGCTTATTCTTCTCACTTCAGTGTTATTCAGTGTAGAAGTCTTAGCCTTGAGGGATTCTCTGTTCCTTAAAGTCTTAGTCCGTTATCTCTGAAATTATTTCTGCTGAATGGGCTTTTTTTGTTTTGTTT